>NC_057735.1:24817359-24852413 GCF_004010195.1 Chiloscyllium plagiosum
AGATGTTGTGAAACTTGAAAGGGTTTAGAAAAGATTTACAAGGCTGTTGCCAGGATTGGAGGATTTGAGCTACAGGGAGAGGCTGAACAGGCTGGGGCTGCTTTCCCTGGAGCGTCGGAGGCTGAGGGGTGGCCTTATAGAGGTTTACAAAATCATGAGGGGCATGGACAGGATAAATAGACAAAGTCTTTTCCTTGGGGTCGGGGAGTCCAGAACTAGAGGGCATAGGTTTAGGGTGAGAGGGGAAAGATATAAAAGAGATTTACAGGACAACTTTTTCACACAGAAGATGGTACGTGTATGGAATGAGCTGCCAGAGGAAGTGGTGGAGGATGGTACAATTGTAACATTTAAGAGGCATTTGGATGGATATATGAATAGGAAGAATTTGGAGGGATATGGGTCGGGTGCTGGCAGGTGGGACTAGATTGGGCTGGGATATCTGTTCGGCATGGACAGATTGGACCTCTCTCAATAAGTTAAAACAAATAGAAAAAACATACACTTCAGATAAAAGAGGAAACATATTTCCCTCAGAGATTCTCTTAAATAAGAAAGGCACTTCCTGACCCAGGGTGGTTATTCTGACCCAGGCTGATAAAAAAGGTAAGGCCGGAAAAGTTCTTAATTCTCCCATCTGGTGGTCTTACATGTGTAGTCATAGAGTCTAGATTAGAGTGGTGCTGGAAAATCACAGCAGGTCAGGCAGCATCCGAGGAGCAGGAAAATCGACGTTTCGGGCAAAAGCCTTTCATCAGGAATACAGGCAGGGTGCCTGCAGAGTGGAGAGATAAATGAGAGGGGGGTGAGGGTGGAGAGAAAGTAGCATAGAGTACAATAGGTGAATGGGGGTGGGGTGGAGGTGATAGGTCAGAGAGGAGGGTGGAGTGGATAGGTGGAAAGGAAGATAGGCAGGCAGGACAGGTCATGGGACTGTGCTGAGCTGGAAGGTTGGAACTGGGGTGAGGTGGGGGAAGGGGAAATGAGGAAACTGGTGAAGTCCACATTGATGCCCTGGGGTTGAAATTTGGGACACAATCCTTGACAGAAAACAATAAGATATCTATAGATTCCACTAGGCTGTGAATACAGATCAACAATTAAACAACTGCAGTTGAGTGGAGTCCAACACCACTCAAAAGGGATTTCGAACTGGGTAGCCTTTCTTTTGTGTTCATACCAAGTGGTTTCTTCTTTAAATCTATTATCCATACTTATGTGTATATTTGAAATTACATTTTTATAGTCTTTTCTTAGCTTCAGCAGGCGATGAAATATATCTTTGTTCCACTCAAGCAAACCTTGGTAACTGGCGCCTTCTTTTGCAACTGAACTACATTTTCATTGAAGTATAATAGCTGCATGTTAAGAAGAAAGAAAATATTTGTTGCGACTGACTGAGGAGGTGTTATAAAGCAGAGAACCAATTCCCCTCTTCACATAGTCATAACATAATTTTCTGGTAGGTTGTCTGAGGGAATTGTTTAATGTGATTGACTGCTGATGAGATCACTGCTGGTCCCTATTAAAGAATGGAAGCCACAATTAGTTGTACAGTGAAAGAGTTAGAAGTTCTAACCAAAGAGAAAACTATCTCTCAACAATGTTTTCTTTGAAATTAGCAGTGAATAACCTTGCTTCAGAGTAAATGTAAAATTCATGCCAATGTCAACAGTCAATCTGCTAGAACAGGGGTGCATAGATTCTCTAGATAAATACCTTTAGCAATTATTGACAATCTTTTGACAATGCTCTTGAAAATGTCTTACCAGCAACAACTCTCTGTATTTGTTACAATTGTTCTGGTGTCCCTTATTGTTATACCCCCATTCTCTCTGTAATCCTCCTGTCTCCATTCAGCAGGCAAGCAACATATTGTGCAGGTGTTTAAATGCAACTTGCCTTTTCTAATGTCAATACTTCACTTCTAATTCCACCTTTTCTGATCATCTTTCCTGATTCTGGGAAAGTGATTTCTGTTTTCTTCCAACGTGTCTCTTAACACGTAAACGGGATACAGGCAGCAAACTTCACCAGAGCATCATGAGCTCGCAAGACAATACAACATTTTCTATTTGAAATCAATGGAAATAAAGTTGAGGTAAAGAACAAAGACTTACTTAATCATGAGGGGTATAGACGAGGTGAATGTCACCTGTGGTGGAGGATTTCAAGGCTAAGGGCATATTTTTAAGGTGAAAGGAGAAAGATTTTAAAAGGACATGAAAGGCAATTTATTTACACGGAGAGTGTTTCGTGTGTGGAACAAACTTCCAGAGGAACTGATGGATGTGGGTACATTTACAACATTTAAAAGATATTTGGATAAGTAATGAATAAAAAAGATTTGGAGAGATATGGGCCAAGCGCAGGAGGTGGAATTAGTTTAGGTTGGGCTTATGGTCGACATTGCATTAGTTAATCTGAAGGGTCTGTTTCCAAGCCCAATGACTCTATGTGTAACAGTGTGTTATCACTGTTATGCCATTCAAACAAATCATACAAGTACAGTTAATTCATGAGCTGTTTCTGTTATTTCACAGTTGAAATTGGAAAGGTGAGTATTAAAACTGTTGGAATTTAGGGATAACTGCTATTTGTTTTTTTTTGCCTCCTTGGTTTTGGAGTAGAATGCATCATATAGTTCTTTATGGTGAAGGATCTGCTTTTGTTATGAAAGTACTTTGAGTGTCTTTTCTTTCATCAAAGAAAGATGTGGCAGTTCTCCTCTGGGGAATATTAATGAGACTAGGCCCTGCTGAACTGGATTCAAAATGAGAAACTAAGTCCTTTGCTGTAATTACTACAATAGCTTATTTGGAACTAATGGTGGCAAAGGAGCTTCCCACAATATGCAGTAAAAACTATAAGTGCACACCCACATAGTGATACTTAACATTACTTCAATTATCAGTGCGTTAATCATCTCAATAGTACTTCACTCAAGAATACTTTAACCTAAAGGTCCTGATTTTAACTACCTTCTTGAGGGGGCAAAGTATTAAACTGCATTTTTTTGAGCAGGCAAGTGGGTCAGTCATTCTCTGCAGTTTTCTGCTGAAGTATAGTACATCTGGTGAGGTTTGGGATGGCGAAAGCTTAGTAACAATACTAATGACTGCATAATGACTCCAGAGCACCAGAACCCCCCAGCTGGCTGTAAAGCTGACCACCTTTCTTCAGGCTCATGTGCAATGTTCATGACCACCACCGTTTAAAATTCAGACACATTAGTAATGTATTTTCTAAATGTATAATAGCAGGAAAATACTGAATTAACCAAGAAATTTCTTCAAATCCAGTTTTCAAAGAAAAGGATAGAAAAGTTGACAACTGTTACAACTGAAAATAATCAATTCTAATGTTGGGTTGAATCTTACGCATTTGGCTAAGCCCAAGTTGCTTTGCGGTTTTTGGATATTTTCTTGTCAAAAGGCCTGCCAGGTTTTCTCATCTATTTTACCAAACTTGCCTCATTAATTACCAACCTTATGCCATGTTTCACATCCAATTTCCATCTATCTTAACACATGCTATTTCTACTTGCCCAGCAACAGGTATCCCAGAATTCACCAGCACTCCTTGCACTTGTGCCAACTTTAAAAGCCCGTTGTACACTGTCAGTCCAATCTTCTCCACATTTGCCCCTGACACGGCAGACAGGACAGGGGGTCAACACCCTGTTTGCAGGTAGGAACCTGGAGATCCTGCTGGATGGGGTGGTTCAGATATGGGACTTCTGATTTTCCCCAGGACCAACGATGGAGTTATGCCATCAAACCACGCCAGCCTGGTCCAAGGTTGCCACTCAGGTCAAAGCTGCCTCTGGTGGAATACATTACAGGAAGAAGGTCAATATTCTTCTTGACTCTGCCACCATCTTCTCTCTGACACTTCACATTAACAGGGACGACATGATGGCTCAGTGGTTAGCACTTCTGCCTCACAGCACCAGGGACTTGGGTTCGGTTACAGCCTCGGTCGACTGTGTGGAGTTTACGCATTCTTCCTGTGTCTGCGTGAGTTTCCTCCGGGTGTTCCAGTTTCCTTGCACAGTCCAAAGATGTGCAAGTCGAGTGAATTGGCCATGGTAAATTGCCCAGAGTTTTCGATTCATTAGTTAGAGAGAAATGGGTCTGGGTGAATGACTCTTCGGAGGGTCAGTGTAAACTTGTTGGGCCAAATGGCCTGTTTCCACACTATAGGAATCTAATCACTTTCTGTGGGGAATCTAATCACGTTCACTATCTTTGCCATTGTTCTCAGTCCTCAGTTCTGAGGAAGGGTCACTCAACCTGAAAACTTGAACTCTGATTTCTCTCCACAGATGCTGCCAGACAGCTGAGCTTTTCCAGCAATTTCTATTAATCTCATGCTCCAACACTCACCATTGCCTGCAACATCCCTCCCTCCCACTCACTCTGTCTCATCCCAAGCCCTGATGACTCTCACCCTGCACACCCCCTACAATGTCTATTCACAATAGTAATAGTTCTCAATACTACTTCATCGGCACCAATATAATAGCTGTGTCCCTCAACCCCACTGTTGACTTCTGTCATACCTGTTTCAGTCTCATTCCATAAGGAAACACTCACAATAGGGCTGAAGGAGTCAAGACGGATGTGCTACCTTTCATTTGACCTTACACCCATTACACATAGAGAAGATCATGACTCTGACCCCAGGGCCTGGACAGGAATCAGAGGCTGCTCTTGACTTATTGTACTCGGGACACCTGAATGAAAACTATCCCCCTTGACTGGACTGAAGCCTAATGATAACTATGAGAAGCTTCTTAGCTTTGTGTCCACACTAAACACATGGCAAGACAGCAGTAACATGAGTCTGGTATCGGTGGCTGAGGGGGCAGAATGCAAAAGGGCAAGGAAAGGCAGGGATGCTGTGAGCATCCAGGTCGGGTCAAAGTGAGTGAGTGCAGTGACAGAGAGTGAAGAGAACTGGAGACAGACCTTGGTCCAACTGTGTGTGTTCATGAGTGTATACTGTCCTTGCTGCAGCATTACAAATGATATTTGCTGGTGCAGCCCAATGTGCAGAATTGAAGTGCAGAAGCATACTCTACATGGATCACAGATGTGCCAATGAGGATTATTCAACACATGCACATGTCGAATGCTAATGTCCATGGATGCCAGTGCCCATGGAATATACCCTGAGATATTGATGCCCAGTTGTCAGCATTTGAAACAAGTTGTAAACTGACTCCACCAGATGCTCGCTGTGGTTTCCTGTGTCAGGTTTTCTTGGTATTTAGCTTGTTCGGCTTGTTGGGTAAGATGTGAGACTAAATATTCATGAGACAAATTGTGCCATTGACAAGGTGTTTAACAAGCATTAATCCCTGTGAACTGGCATTGTTTTGCTGCCTAGCTGCCACTTGTGATAATCATAAAAACAGTCCAAGTTGCTCCAGATGTAGAGATGGGCCTTGCTGCCACACATCGCACCATAGCCATTTCACTCAGACCCCTCCCTGTAAGATTCCATCCTTTATCTTTTGTATCTTCTGTTTGCACACACAAGAGCAAATATGTTGTTTCTAACGTTATAGACCACAATCCATTTATCATAATACAGCATACTGTATGCCTTTCCAAATTTATTGGTATATATAACAATTTATAGTTTTCTGGATTGCAGAGATGGATTGCTGGTAGATTTCCATCTGGTTGTTAATCTCATGAAGTGGGTCAGCTATGTGGTCCAGAAACCTCCTGATTTTTATTCTAACTCTTTAAGAAGAAGGCATTTTGCTTTGTCAGTTTACAGATAAGATCAAAGGTGAAAACCTGGCCCGATGCTGTCAGACTGTACCTGTCTAGTCAAATGGACTCACATCATTTGACTGAATTTTTTGTGTAGGAAAGCCCTAGTGAAACAAATACATTTGGAAATGTAAAACAAAAAAAGAAACAGGAAGTGTTGGAGAAACTCAGCAGATCTGGCAGCATCAGTGGAGAGAGAAACAAAGATAATATTCAGTCCCATGACTCATCAAATTAACTTGAAGCATTAACTCTGTTTCTCCCTTCACAGATGCTGAGTTTCTCCAGCACTTTGTAATTTTATTTCAGAACTCCAGCGTAGGTGGTACTTCACTTTTATTTGAGTGGTTACATTTGGAACTGTAAGGCAAATAGCATTTCTATTCACCTTTACTTAAATTTAAAGAAAAGGATAGGGTAACAACCTGATTTCTGAAGGCAAAACAAATCCTCCGCAGTACTGATGTCTCTTATTTAGACTAATTTTGAGACAGTGAGTGCTGAAGATGCCAGAACTGATTTGATGTGTTACTTAAGCTGACAATGTGAGAAGCTGAATTAACATTGATAAAACACAGCCATTGTGTTAAACTTCAACAGTTTGTGTTAATTCACTTCTGTCAAACTGTCAGATATAGTAACTCTGTCTAGAGTAAGTATAGCACATTGACAGAAAGCAAAACATTGACACCAGCTGCTGAAGAATGGCAGAAACAGTTTCCACAGGTTTCTGTGCCCCAGCAACCATTCAGTTCAAACTGTACACACATAGAAAATTCAACCAATTCAACCCTCACACCTGCTCTGCCATTCAATATGATTATGGTTAATCATTGAGCTTAATCCCCTAATCCTGCTGTTGTCAAATCGCTAAATCCCTCTCGCTTCAAAAGATATAACTAGCTCCTTCTTGAAAGCACATAATGTTTTGGCTTTAATCACTCTCTGTGGTAGTGAATTTCACAGACTCACCACTCTTTGGGTGAAATAATTTCTCCTCATATCAGTTCCAAAAGGTTTACTCCTTACCCTTAAACTATGACCCCTGATTGTGCAGCAATGAATAACGTACTGCCTGTGGAATGTTGAACTGCATAACTAACAAGTCAGAGCTAGTTATGTGCAAAAAGCCTCATGCTCTGGCTGCATTTTGCCTCGAGCAGTGGACTGATTCTGAGACCTAGCAAAGCAAAACAGGAAACAGTTCAGTAACATCACAAAGATTGACTCCTGGGATATGATTTTGGGTAATGGGTCAAGATCCAAATGTCAGGGCCAAATGAGCAGTCTAACTCTCACTGTATCAGGAACAGTTACCCAGTAGTGTTTCTAATTGAATTGGTCAATTAGTGGTCAGATGGTATACATGCCATTCAATTAAGGACAGTGTGCCTGCTTTCAAGGCTGGGCTGTTTCATTCTGGAAAAGCACAGCATGTCAGGCAGCATCCGAGGAGCAGGAGAATCAATGTTTTGGGCAAAAGCCTTTCATCAAGAATCATCATTTCATCTTGAGGGCCACTCTCAGAAACTTTGAAAATTTTAAAGTAATAAAGGGATATAATTGCTGGGTCACTGTGATGTAGCATAAGTCCTTTAACAAAGTGATTTGCATTTGAAACAATAGCCAGTCAGACAGAGAGAGGCTCAAAACATGAAATACTAATCTTTTGGTTTGTCACCAATTTCAGGCAGTTTTCCTAGTTCCTAACACCTTAAGAAAGACAGAGGCAAAACAGAAAATTCCACTCAGCCTCTGACATGTTGCCTTCATAGACCATTTACTCACCTCATTTGGCTACTCACAGCTCATGTACAATGAGTCCTTATGGCCCCAAATCCACCTCCAGGCCAATGGTGATTTTTTTACATCAACTCATTCTCATATTCCATATAGGGCTGAAAATCTGCCTGTAGTGACAGAGGTTTGAGTTATAAGGAAAGATTAAAGAAACTGCAGTAACTGACATGCGGCTTTATTGTATATTTAGAGCATATTAAAAATCTTACATGGGCATAAACTTGCCATCTACAAAGTTTTCTTCCTGTTGTTATATTTTGTCACCTGCATAATTCTAACATACAACTATGGAAATTGTCTCAGTAAATGTGTCTCACTATGATTAAACCCTCTTACCAAGGTGTTAGAAATGGGAGTCTCACAGTTTTGCATGATTCAATTCCTCAGCTAATACAGCAATGAAAATTTTATGCTCCAAACAAAATCTTGCGTCTCTGCTCCCCAAATCCCTGCAGTGTCTCAAAAGGAGGATTGAATTACTTCTCCTCCAGTTATCTCCCATTATCCAATCCCATTTTGCTTTAGAACCACACTTGGTATTGAACCTACTTATTCAGTAGTGAAAGATTGACCAGAGAGCTAATAAACAGTAGTGAAAATGGAAATCTGCAAAACTAATGAAAGCTAATCCTCAACAGAAGAGGACACAGCTTCAAATTTATGAAGCTCTTCGCATGAAAAATGACCAACACATAACTTGGCGCCAAAATCTCTGAAATTAATTCCGTTTGAATGTCATAACAAATCAGTTTTGGAATCTTAGTAAGTAACTATGTTGAACAAAATGACTATTATCTGTGATGAAAATGGAAGTAAGCGGGCATTTTGCACTGTGTGGAATTGATGGGTGATGGAAGGAAGCCTCACAGTGAAATCAATCCAACATAATTGAAATTACTAATAGATGGAGCTGCCTGTAGTGGATGTAAAAATGCTATCAGTACACAAGAAGAGATTATATTAAATGAGATTATCCATCGTCATGAGTAGAAGTAGATGTGTTAAAAACCTCTGTCTCAAATAACAGCCAATGTTGTTGTAGAATGAAGCATATGCAAGATACAACCAAGATGTTGTCATTTCCTTTTTTCAATTGCGCACAATTCAATGCATTTTAAAAACAATAGTGCAAACTGTTTGCTATATATGCAATAAATTGTCCTAACAGGAGTAAGAAGTTACTGTTTAAGTAGTAGAAGTAATCTTTTGAAAAACCAACAACTTAATAGTTTACAGTTTCATAGACAATTAAACCTAAAATGTAAACCTCCTTGCTGTACAGTATTTCTTTCAATTTATGCCCTCCTGTCACAACTGCAATTTTCTGATTGTGTGGTTTGCTGAAGCACTGAGATAGATATTGGCCAGATAGTTTTTTGTGCTGTGTAGATTAGAATTGCAAGCCAGGATCCTCCGGAATTCCCAGATTCTGTGGGAATTGCGCTGTAAATTGACATTTCTGGTGGTCAATTCTCCTGCATCTGAAATCTTTCTGAAAAAGTCTGTTAAAGTTAGAGAATATGATCCAACTTGCTTATACTGCATCTCGACCCAAGGTTAAAAGAATAACAACCAACTTTAACTGTTAACCACTTACTAAACTGACATCTGGACACATCACAGACTCCCACATATATCTTCATCAACTGCTGAGACCTCCCAGACCGCTCACAACCACCCTCAATCAGATACTGACCTCCCTGATCAGACCCACTGCACCTCCTCAACCCGCCGCTGCTTGACCCTACACCCACCCTCAGCCTGACTCAATCAAACACCCTCTCTCATTGGTTTGCCCACCCAAACAACCCATCACTTCGACCCCCACACCCATACAGAATCAAAACCGTCTTACTCCCTCCCCATCCCCTAAGCTTGAGCTGACACCATGCTGACACCAGGGGCCCACTTCACATGGAAGTGGGAATCCCACTCTTGCATGCGGCATTTAATGTTATGATGCATTTACATTTTAATCATGTTCCTCAGATGTAATTAAATATAAGACATCTAAAATGAGAAAAAACATTATGCAACAGCCAAAAGTCATCACTTGGTTGAAAGATTAAGAATCAACAGAGAAACTTAGAAAATACATTTATTGAATTATTTGCATGTTTCTTTGCGGTGACATTTGCCTATGGTTTTATTGAAATCTTGATTGCCACCATTGATAGTCATTAATGAGATTTAAATGAATTATTTTTATTCAAAGTTGGTTTTTTTCAGATTTTCAATGTTGCTTATACTTTTAATGTTATTGGAACCTTCATTGCTGTTCAAGTGTAATTGGTTCAAAATATTTCACTCTATTTGCTGGCATTGAAAGATCCTTAGGCTGTCACGCTCCCAAGTACCTTTTGTCATATGAGTGATAAGATAAATGAAATTGACAGAATGCTTCAAAAGCAGATGGTAATTGAAGGAATGAATCTTGATCTTTTGCCTTAGCATATTTAAGATTTGGCTCCTTCACATTTTAGAGGAGAAAGTGAGGACTGCAGATGCTGGAGATCAGAGCTGAAAATGTGTTGCTGGAAAAGCGCAGCAGGTCAGGCAGCATCCAAGGAACAGGAGAATCGACGTTTCGGGCATAAGCCCATCTTCAGGAATCCTGAAGATTCCTGAAGAAGGGCTTATGCCTGAAACGTCGATTCTCCTGTTCCTTGGATGCTGCCTGACCTGCTGCGCTTTTCCAGCAACACATTTTCAGCTCCTTCACATTTTAATCAGGTATAGTTTCCAATGTGTATGCTACATCTGGATTATTGGAAAAAAGAACAAGAACGGCTGTTGCGCTTGCATTTGTTGACAATGCAGCCTGGAGTTCATTTGATGACTAAAACAGGGTGAACCATTTTATAATTGGCTTCCCTTGGCCAGAGATGTTCCATAAGTTAAATAGATAGATCTATTTTGCAAGCTACTTCTTTGTGTGTCTTTTTTTATACTGGCCACGGAATGCAGAATTTCAGAAGTTCTCAAGATTTTATGTATCAATTTTTACTGGGCCCACCATTGGGAAGTAAAGACAAGAGATCGGCTTCATGATTATATCTTCACACTTTTCAACCGCACATTGAATGATTGATTTGCACTATCATTTGTGAGTAGTTTGGTGCTCAGATGTTAATTCAACAAGGATTGTTGATCACCTTTAGTTTTTATGTTTGAACTTACATATTTTGAAACTTCTACTAAGAGCTATCAATAATAATTCAAAAATGGTCAAGCGATCTTGTGGACTATATGTTGTGCAGCTTAGGTGAATTGAGCATTGCTAAATTGCCCATAGTGTTCAGGGATGTGTAGGATAGTTGCTTTAGTCAGGGGTAAATGTAGTATAATAGGGGAGGGAAATGGGTCTGTGTGGGTTACTCTTTGGAGGAGTCAGTGTGGACTTTTTGGGCCAAACGGCCTGTTTCCACACTGTAAGGATTCTATGATTCTCGTTCTCACTTTAAACTTTTTAAATGAATGAGCATTATGGGCAGGATTGCACATAACTGCCTTCTTTCAGTGTCAAAGACATGCAACCTTCCATATGGCTGTTGATAAATTGCAGACCAAAATCAGCAAATCTGTATAAATTAGGTAAAATAAGTATGAAACATATGTACTATTAACTATGCACTATATGTAGAATTGTCTGTTTATTGTTGATTGAGTCCTGACAAGATTTGGATTCATATCGTACTTTGCACAAGCATGATATCCTAACGTACTTACCAGCTAATTTAACATATCAGAAAGGTACTAATTGTCGGAATGTTGAAAAATGAACAAAGAGTTCATTTAGTTCAAAAATTCATGATTCCATTTTTACCTTCATGAATATGAAATATTAGTTTTGGAGATTGTAAATGCAAGCAATGCTCATAATAGTGCTCTCATTAGGGTAATGAAAAAGTAAGTGTCTATAACTAGATAATTTCATGAAATTAAATACTTCATTAAAAATATGATAAATGTTCATTCCTTTTTTGGATTTTGAAAAATTAAACAACAGCACTTAGGGGTCATTGCCAAGGCTTAAGTACAAGTAGAAAGTATTTGAACAAATCACTCTGCAATTTGAATTAATAGAACTCAGATTACACAGTCAAGCTTTATATGGATACTTCAACACAATGTGCAGAGAAATGGAATAATGGTCATTCACACCTATTTTAACTCACCTGGATATCTTTGCATAAATTAGTAGATTCAATTCCCTACCAAGAAATTCTGGTTTCCACCTGCTGAGATCAATTCTGAACAGGATACCAAGGGAAGAGGCTACATGGGAAATATAATGCTGTTCTGGAAGATGAAAGATAAAGCTGTAAAGGCCATAAATTTTTATTGTTATATTTTTTGTTCTGGACTAACATGGAAAAAAATGTTGTTTTAAAACCACAGACTGTGGAAGATTGCTGTACTTTTAAAAACAAATTGTTAAAACTCATTGTGCGTGGTGTTTACATTGCTGCTTTGTTCAAGCAGTGGGGGATAATGTTTCTAGATGGAACAACACTGGGGACTGTATCCAGAGTGGGATTTTATCATCAATATGTAGCTGGTTGTTTTATGCAATTGTAACCCACTGTGGATGCTACAAAGCATTGGCCTATTGACAACTCTGCTGTTGGTTCTTGAGCAACTGAAATATTAGTGCGCGTCTGAATAATGTAGCAAGAAGCCTTTGGACTGCTAGAAGGTGTGTGTGTCCCTTCCTCTGCTGTACAAATATCTGAAGCCTGAAGGAAGCCAGTTATTGTCTACCTTGTTGTAAGCTGTGGCATTTAACCAGTTTTAATGAGACTTTGTAGTTGGTGTATCAATCACTCCATGCCTCCTGTGAAGAATTGAAACAGCCTGAAATGGGGATTCCTGTAAGCCAAAAGGAACATGTCAATGAAACCTTAGGACTAGTGCTTTTCAATTATGTATCTCAATATTTTATTCCTCCACCCATTAAACCATTTTTTAACAAAACTATCTGTATCTGTCTATACATGTCTGTAGAGGTTTTAAAAGGAGGTTACAGTTTTTACTAGTGGAGACATTTTTTGACAGTTCTTGTTTACTTGTGATTAGAATTTACTTGTGATAAATGGTAGATCTTGTTCAGTACAAAAGCTTGGTGGTGCTTTCTGTTAACTTGATTCTAACGGATAGGTAAATTAGGGATTTTGCACAGTTTAAGTCATAGAGGTGTTAAGTACTGAAACAGACCTTTCGATCCAACTTGTCCATGGGTTTGGAGGGATATGGGCCGGGCGCTGGCAGGTGGGACTAGATTGGGTTGGGATATCTGGTCTGCGTGGACAGCTTGGACCGAAGGGTCTGTTTCCATGTTGTACATCTCTATGACTCTATGCCGACCAGAAATCCTAACCTAATCTAGTCCCATTTGCCAGCACTTGGCCCATATCCCTCCAAAGCCTTCCTATTCAAATGCACATCCAGATGCCTTTTAAATGCTGTAGTTGCACCAGTCTCCACCACTTCCTCTGGCAGCTCATTCTCATTAACTTCTGTGGTGACCCTAGGAATAGTGGGGCTTCAGATTCAGCACCCTTTCCCAAGTGGGTTGTAATGTAACTGCAAGGATTAGACTCCTTAGGGACATGGGAGCAAGTTGCTTGTTAGATTGCAAAGAATCCTACTTCCTTTCTAATAGTCAAGTAATAGTGACAGGCTAGGTAGGAAAAACAAAATATGTCAATCTAATGACATGTCTGGTTTCCCATCACATTGTTTAGAATCATATTGAGGTGAAAAGGAAAGATAGAGAAAACAAAGCATTACAGACTGGTGAGCCTAACATCAGTTGTACAGAAAATGCTGGAGTTCATTATAAAGGATGTGATAACAGGACACCTAGAGAATAGCACAAGATTAATAAAGTCAACATGGATTTATGAAAGGCAAATCATTTTTGACAAACCTACTGGAGATTTGTGAGGAGTTAAATAGTAGAATAGATGAGGGACAATCAGTGACTGTGGTGTATTTTGACTTGCAAAAAAACCTGATGAAGTCTCAAATAAGAGGTTAGTGTACAAGATTTAAACACATGGAACTGGGCTAAAATACTGGCATGGATTGAGAATTTATTAGCAGATACCAGACAGGTTAGATGGGTTGGTAGGTTTCTTTTGGAGTGGAAGGCAGTGATAAGTGGGGTACCACAGGCATTAATGCGCGGGTACCAGCATCTTACCAGTCACCTGAGGATTAAACACAAAATAAACAAAACCTGGAACAAAGGTAATGTAATGGTTATGGGGACTTTAATGTTTGTATATACTGAACTAATGAAATGATAAACATGGTCTTGAAGATGAGATTGCAGAATATTTTTCTGACTGTTTCCCAGAACCAACTAGTGATGATGCTATTTTTGCTCCAATAGTGTGCAATGGGACAGAGTTAATAGTAGATTCATTTTAAAAGCATCCACTGAGGAATAAGTGAAAATTAAGACAAATTAAGTCCAAATTTATAAGCAACATACTTCAGTCCCAAGCAAGAATCTCACATGTTAACAAAACAATGTACATTGGTATGAGGGAAAGCTGGTGAAGCCAATTTAGAAAAGGTAAAATCCTTTAGCAATATGGAGAATGTTCCTGTCATTCTTACAAGATTCATGGCTAAAAAGTTTTGTTTGACCTCATGTAGTTCTGTATTATTATTTGCATAAGGTGGTTATGTTTATCTAAATGTCTATGATCATGTTTATAAATCAAAGTGATGACATTTTTCATATTAATCTCTCCAGTTGTTTTGGTAATGGACTTATTCATTTGTGTTATAATTAGATTTCTTTGTCTTTAATATAATGGTCCACTTTAATGGCTGAGCTGCTAAATAAGTACCAACATGAATAATTTCACTTGACATCTGAAACATTGCATAACATTGGAAACATTATATGAAAGAGTAAAAGGGAAATTAATATAAGTTTTTTTTTCAACCTGAACCATTTGTCCTGATGTGAGGATCCAACCAATCGTTTCAATCGCGTGTTCCAATCTGACCTTTTGTGTTTCTCCGTACCCTCCTTTGTCGGGAATCTGTCCACCCTTTGTGTGAACGATAAAGCAATGTGGAGTCATTTCTGTCTAAATAATATTTCTATTAATGACAGAATATATTGTGCCTGAATTCATATTGACTTCAAGGTGCCTGATCTTAAAAATTGAATTCTCACTTCTCAACTTTATGGTTTATTAGTAATTTAACAATTGCGTTGATTGTTCATTAAGGAACGAGGTTTGTAATCCCATTTGGCAGGTTTCCCATCACATCACATGAACATGGATTTTAAAAAAACGCTGTGATTTTAGTACAGTGCAGGGCAAAGAGGTGTCCCAAGTCTACCTCAGCTGAAATGGAGATTAAACTAATCTAGCCAACTGTGCCAAATAGACCTCTTGAAATCTTTTGTTAAATTTTCTTTTTGTGTGCTTCTAATAAATGTGTCTTCAATGGAAAAACATACACATGCCTTCCCTTAGGCTTCTGTGAGTGTCGCTTCAGAATTGCAAGGTTACTCATTCCTTTAGGACATAGGAATGGGATTAGACCATTCAGCCCAATAAGTCTACTTCACCAATTAATCTGATCACGGCTGATCGATCTCTTCTGTGCCTTTTACCTACACTATCCCCATATGTCTACACTATTGGTCATCAGAGATCTGTCAGTATCTACCTTAAAATACCGAAACCCTGAACTTCCACAGCCCTTTGTGGTAGAGAATTCCAAAGATTCATAATCCTGAGTAAACTGTATCACAATGGCATATCTTCCTCAGTCAATACAATATCTTGAAGTTTCTTATAGGTAGCTTTTACAAAAGATCATCAACCTGAAATGTTGAGTCTGTTTAAAATTCCATAGATATCAATATTTACAGACTTTATTTTAGATTGCAAGCATCCACTGTTTATTTTTAGGATGTATAAATTGATTCACACCAGTAGTTGTTACTGAGTGAATAGTGGTTGGCTCAAGACATAGCTAACAGAAAGATTTGGTCTCATTTAATTAAGATTGCAAACTGTGAGTGAGTGCTGGGTGTCTTGAAGCACCTCACTGGTGAATCAACATCAATACAGGATAGATGTTCTGGCTATGTAGTGAGTGCAACAAAGTTTTGCTTTGTTGCAGAAAGGATGTTCACAATGATCAGGGTGTCCAGAAACAGACGTCACAGTCTAAGGATATAGAACAGGTCATTTTGGACTAAGATGAGGAGAAGTTTCTTCACTAATAGAGTGGTGAGCCCATGGAATTCTCTGACATTGAAAGACGTTGATGTTAAAATAGTGGATGGCTTCAACAAGGAGCTCGAGGAATTAAAGGGCATGGGGAGAAAAGGGTACGGGGACAATAGAGTTGCACGATGAGCCATGATCATATTAAGGAGGTGAAAGATCTACTCCTGCTCCTATTTTCTATGAGTCTGTGATCCTATGAAGTCATCAGTGAATTTTGGGATAAACTATTAGGCTATGAACCTGGGAGAAAGCGTAGTGATCAGAAGCCAGATGCAATTGGGAAAAAGCAGGGAAGGAAAAGTGACAGGTTGGTTATTGGAAATAAGTGATTTGGGTACAAGGAGCAGGAATTAGCAGAGAGCAGAGATGTTTTGGAAAGGGTAGAAGCAACGTTAGCAGTGGTCTTTATTGTGACCGTGCAGCTGGATGAAGCATTCCTGCAACTTCTGAATCCATTCTTGGACTTTACTTTTAAACCTCCATACCAATTTGGTAGCAGCCACTAACAATCATTTTATAGACTGAGAGGCCACATTTGGACTACAATGTCATGAGCAGAGCCAGATCAGCAGGGAAGTGGCCTTAATCAGGCATTAGGTTTCCTATTTGCATGTACAAAGCAACAAATTGTTATCCTTATTCAATTTTTCCATCTTACACAAATTTAAAAATCAGTACAGAAAGATTTTTGGCCTGCAGTTCCAACTTTGGGAACTGATAGATAATGTGTAAGACTTACATTTACTTTGCAATTTATCACAAGGATTGCACATGTCAAATTTCCTTGGATACAAAAAGAAACCTGACAGCCTGAATTGTAGGCTATCTAGAAGATCTTCTTTTTGACACCAACATCGAGATTTGTGCTACTGAAATGGTTTCTGGCCCGATAATCATTGGCATCAATTTAACTGTATTAAATTTGATCTCACATCTGTTTCACAGGAAATTCCCTCTTTGCTGCCAATCATTTTGATAAGTGGGAATTGATTTTTGTGTGTTCATTGGTAGCACTGACACCCCACATTAATAAGATGAAACCTTTTACATATTACAAATAAAGTGTTTTTAGCAAGTTTTGATTGAATCATTTTTTTTTGGAGATATCTGATCTTCAATGGTTACAGCTTGAATGAGTCTTTTTGTATTTCCTTTAATTGAAATTTGGTTGTAACAGTACTAATATGGATGCATATTTTTCCCTTCATTTCAAAATATAATTATTTTGACTTGCTAATAAAATGCCTCATGTATATGGCTTACTTATATTAATCCAGCAACTCACCTAATGATCTGGGGACCAAGGTTCAAATCCCCACAGCAGATGGCAATATTTGAATTCAATTTTTAAAAAGTCTGGAATTAAGAGTCTACCGATTACCATGAATTGGTGATTGTCGGAAAAACCCATCTGACTCGCTAATGTCCTTCAGGGAATGAAAATCTGACCTACATGTGAATCCAGACCCACAGCAATGTGGTTGATTCTCAAGTGCCCTCTGAAATGGCCTAACACTTAGTTGTATTAATTGTTAAGCAGTCTCAACGAAAAAATGAAACCAGACAGAATACCTGGCATCGACCTAGACACTGGAAAAGACATTGGCAGAAACAGCCCTGTCGATCCTGCAAAATCCTCCTTACGAATATCTGGGGACTAATACCAGAACTTGGACAGCTGTCTCACAAGCTAGTCGTGCATAATGTCTGTCAGGTATGATTCTGTGTGTACAACTATGTCCTAGATTCCACCATTACCATCCTTGGATATGTTCTGCCCACTTGCAGGACATCCCAGAAATGGTGGTGGCACAGTGGTAGAGAGTTGGTGAAGGAGTTGTCCTGGGGAATCCTCAACATTGACTTTGGACCCCATGAAGTCTCACGGCTCCGTGTTAAACATCGGGGATGAAACCTCCTCCTAATTACCACGTGCCACCTTCTCTTGGGTGATGAATCAGAACACATCTATGTTGAACAACACATGGAGGAAGTACTGAAGGTGACAAGGGCCCAAAATGTACTGTGGGTAGGGGATTTCAATATTGACCACCAAGATTGGCTCAGGAACAGCACTATTGATCAAGTTTGTCAAGTGCTAAAGGATATAGCTGCTACACTGGGACTGCGGCAGGTGGTGAAGTAAGAGGGAGAAGTATACTTGACCAATCTGCTAGCTGCAGATGCATCTGTCCATGACATTATTAGTGAGCAGACACATAGGAACATCATCAAGTTCACCTCCAAGCAACATAACATTCTGACTTGGAAAAATAGCACCTTCATTGTTGCCTGGTCAAAATCCTGGAATTCCCTGCCTAAGGGCATTGTGGGTCAACACGGAATGCAAAAGTTTAAGAAAGCAGCTCACCTTCTCAAGGACAACCAGAAATAGGCAATAAATGCTATATAGCCAGCAGCACCCACATCCCACAAGTGAATTAAAAAGAAACTTGATTTAGCAATTGCATCAGATGCAATTATTTTAGTATGAACAGCAAATTTCAGGCAATCATGATGAATTTACAATAACAATCTTTGCCACCTCTCCAGCAGTTAACAGGCTTTGTCATTCTTATAAATGATGAAAGATTCATGAATTCAACTTTTGGGGTACATAAAACATTTGAGAAACACTAGTACAATTGGGTCCTATAGGCTGATTTAGGCCTGGATTTTCATCACAACACAGAGCTCAATTTGGCTGAAAATCAGAAGTCAGACTCGTGCACAATAGCTCCTGTTTTCCTGGAGGCAGAAATTGGAGTGCATGCTCCATATTTGCACATTTCACAGAGGTAACTGCACATAGACATCAGCAGCTGCCTACTCTCCTGTGTGATTTTGGTATTCTGGGTGTTTGAAACATGATTAGAGCTGGTAGGGACAGGCTGGAACTTTGTGGATTTGTTTGGATAGTCATCATATCCTCTATACAGCTTTACATATGTTTTCAGAGTGATTGTGAAGAAGTAAGGTATCCTTCAGGACTAGGAGATGCTAGAGATCAGAGTCGAAAAGTATGGACTGGAAAAGCATAGCAGGTCAGGCAGCATCCAAGGAGCAGGAGAGTTGACGTTTTAGGTATAAGCCCTTCATCAGGAATGTTGAGGGGGTTTAAGGGGGCTGAGAGATAAATAGGAGGGTAGGGTAAGGGTAGGGGTGGGTAACTGGGGAGGTGATAGGTAGATAGTGATAGGGTGATAGTGATTGGTCGGAGAGAAGGGTGGAGTGGGTAGGTGGGAAGAAAGATGGACGGGTAGGACAGTTCAAGAGGACAGTGCCTAGTTAGGGGGTTGGATCTGGGATGATGTGGGGGAATGAGAGATAAGGAAACTGGTGAAGTCGACATTGATGCCATATGGAGGAGGGTCCCAACGAAGAAGATGAGGCATTCTTTCTCCAGTCATCAGGTGGCTAGGATTTGGTAGTGGAGGAAGTCAAGGACTTGCATGTACTTGGCAGAGTGGAGGAGGAATTGAAGTGGTCAGCTACAGGATGGTGGGGTTGTTTAGTGCTTGTGTCCCACAGATGTTCCCTGAAACATTCCTCAAGTTGCAAGCCTGTCTCCCCAATGTAGAGGAGACCACATTGAGATCAACAGACATAGTAGATGAGGTGTTTGGATATGCAGGAAAATCTCTGCCAGATGCGAAAAGATCCTTTGGAGTCTTGTATGAGGATGATTGGTGAGGTGTGGGTGCAGGTTTTACACCTCTTGGAAGGAATGTTCTCTGTGGAATGCAGATAGGAGTGGGGAGGGAAATATATCTCTGATGGTGAGTTGGATTATAGGTGGGAGAAATGATGGAGGATAATGCATTGTATCTGGAAATTAGTGGGTAGGTGAGGACCAAAAGATTTCTATCCTTGCTGCAATTGGAGGGGTGGGGTTCAAGGGTGGAGGTGCACGAAGTGAAGAAGAGATGCTGGAGGGCATTGTTGATCACATGGGAGGGGAAATTGCAGTCCTTGAAAAAGGAGGCCATTTGTAATATCCTGGAGTGGAATTCTGCCAGATGCGAAAAGATCCTTTGGAGTCTTGTATGAGGATGATTGGTGAGGTGTGGGTGCAGGTTTTACACCTCTTGGAAGGAATGGTCTCTGTGGAATGTAGATAGGAGTGGGGAGGGAAATATATCTCTGATGGTGGAGTCGGATTATAGGTGGGAGAAATGATGGAGGATAATGCATTGTATCTGGAAATTAGTGGGAAGGTGAGGACCAAACGATTTCTATCCTTGCTGCAATTGGAGGGGTGGGGTTCAAGGGTGGAGGTGCACGAAGTGGAGAAGAGATGCTGGAGGGCATTGTTGATCACATTGGAGGGGAAATTGCAGTCCTTGATATAGGAGGCCATTTGTAATATCCTGGAGTGGAATTGCTCCTCCTGGGACCAGATACAGTGGAGGCAGAGGAATTAGAAATAAGGGATCGCGCTTTTACAGGAGAGAGGTGGGAGGAGGTACAGTCCAGGTAGCTGTGGACATTGGTGGGTTTGAAATAGATGTCCATGTAGAGTCAGTCACCAGAGATGGAGACAGAGAGGTCCAGGAGGGGGAGGTAAGTGTCCTTTAGCATTACTACATGGAGGCATAAATGTGTGTAAAAAGTGCAGAACCACATAGAACACTGAAGCTCATTGGAACAATCAAAAATAACTTTAAAAGTGTCAAGTTGATCTGTCAAAAGCAATTCCTGAAAGCAGTCATTGAAGATGTCTTCTGGGATTGTCAAGCTTCAGGGCATTTAAAACTCCTGTTCTTTATATCTTTGAAAATATTGTCAGGAGTGTTAAAATTTATCTATTGACATGAGACGAAGGATTTACATTCCTGGTTTACTTCTATATGACTGATTTCCAGGCATTCTTTCTCACAGATGTATCATTTCACAGTTGGTTGATTGACAGATCCAATGGGTTATGCAGTCTTTGAAGTAATGTTATGAATTTTAATGCTTGCTGTGAGATTATGAACTTTAATAAGTTCTTTTTCTTATATGACATTAAGAGTTGAAGAAAGTAAAAGGTGGTAAATGTGTTTTTTATGAGTGAGGGTGTTTTTAAAGTAGAGTTTATGATTGACAATTTGAACTTTATATTTTATCTCAGAGGTCTGCCCATAGAGGATATAGACTTACTAAATACTTTTGTGAGAATAAATAAGAACTTAATAAATACTTTGTGTCAGTCTGCACAGTGGAAGACATGAGTAATATCCCAACAATTAAGGAGAGTCAAGGGGCAGAGTTGAGTATGACAGCCATTACAAACGAGAAAGTGCTAGAAAAGCTAAAAGGTCTAAAAATTGATAAATCTCCTGGCCCAGATGGTCTGCATCCTACAATTCTGAGGGAGGTGGCTGAAGAAATAGCGGAGGCATTGATTGTAATCTTTCAAAAATCACTGGAGTCAGAGAAAGTCCCAGATGATTGGAAAATCGCTGTTGTAACCCCCTTGTTCAAGAAAGGATCAAGACAAAAAATGGAAAATTATAGGCTGATTAGTCTAACCTTGGTTGTAGGTAAATTTCTAGAATCCATTATTAAGGATGAGATTTCTAAATTCTTGGAAGAGCAGAGTTAGATTAGATTAGATTAGATTAGATTAGATTACATTACAGTGTGGAAACAGGCCCTTCGGCCCAACAAGTCCACACCGACCCGCCAAAGCGAAACCCACCCATACCCCTACATTTACCCCTTACCTAACACTACGGGCAATTTAGCATGGCCAATTCACCTGACCCTGCACATCTTTTTGGACTGTGGGAGGAAACCGGAGCACCCGGAGGAAACCCACGCAGACACGGGGAGAACGTGCAAACTCCACACAGTCAGTCACCTGAGGCGGGAATTGAACCCGGGTCTCAGGCGCTGTGAGGCAGCAGTGCTAACCACTGTGCCACCGTGCCGCCCACAATTGGATTAGAACAAGTCAGCATGGATTTAGTAAGGGGAGGTCATGGATTAGAACAAGTCAGCATGGATTTAGTAAGGGGAGGTCATGCCTGGCAAACCTATTAGAATTCTTTGAAGAGGTAACAAGTAGGTTAGACCAGGGAAACCCTGTGGATGTTATCTACCTAGATTTCCAAAAGGCCTTTGATAAAGTGCCTCATGGGAGGCTGCTGAGTAAGGTGAGGGCCCATGGTGTTCGAGGTGAGCTACTGGCATGAATTGAGGATTGGCTGTCTGACAGAAGGCAGAGAGTTGGGATAAAAGGTTCTTTTTTAGAATGGCAGCTAGTGACAAGTGGTGTCCCGCAGGGTTCAGTGTTTGGTCTGGAGCTGTTCACTTTATATATTAATGATTTGAATGAAGGGACTGGGGACATTCTGGCAAATTTCACCAATGATATGAAGTTGGGTGGACAGGCGGGTAGGCTGCAGAAAGATTTAGATAGTTTAGGAGAGTGGGTCCAATAAATGGCTGATGAAATTCAATGTGAGCAAATGCGAGGTCTTGCACTTTGGAAAAAAGAATACAAGCATGGACTATTTTCTGAACAGTGAGAAAATTCATGAAGCCAAAGTACAAAGGGATCTGGGAGTACTAGTCCAGGATTCTCTAAAGGTTGACTTGCAGGTTGAGTTCGTGGTTAAGAAAGCAAATGTAATGTTGTCATTTATCTCAAAAGAGTTGGAATGTAAAAGCAGTGATGTGCTACTGAGATTTTATAAAGCTCTGGTTAGGCTCCATTTAGAATACCGTGTCCAGTTTTGGGCCCCACATCTCAGGAAGGACATACTGGCAGCAGAGTCAGTCCAGCAGAGATTCACATGGATGATCCCTGGAATGGTAGGCTTAACATACGATGAACGGCTGAGGATCCTGGGATTGTATTCATTAGAGTTTAGAAGGTTGAGGGAAGATCTAATAGAAACTTACAAGATAATGCATGGCTTAGAAAGGGTGGATGCTGGGAATTTGTTTCCATCAGGTGGGGTACTAGGACCTGTGGGCACAGCCTTAGAATTAGAGGGGGTCAATTTAAAACTGAAATGAGGAGACATTTCTTCAGCCAGAGAGTGGTGGGTCTGTGGAACTCATTGCCACGAATTGCAGTGGAGGCCGGACGTTAAATGTCTTCAAGGCATAGATTGATAAATTCTTAATCTCACAAGGACTTAAAGGATTCGGGGAGAGTGTGGATAAGTAGCATTGAAACGATTAATTTTAAAAGATTAGAATCCAGATGTCCAGAACTTTACCAGGGCCTCTAGGTTAATAGGCCAGAGATAAGACCACTAGGCTGTCACCTCGCCAGTGAGGTAAGTCAAAACAGACTGGATTATGATTTCTCATGACTGCAAAGAAAACAAGGGGCTGACAACTCCCTGCTCAATAGTAAGCCACACTCTACAGGTTATATCCTGAACTGCAGACACCTTTTGTGCTTTTTTCTTTGAAGTATACACAAGGACAGGATTAAGCCTTGAAAATTTGAAATTCTAACAAAATTGGGGAGCATTATCTGGGCTCTGATCTTTACAATATTGCATAAAAGGAGTGGTATGGGTGAGGAATTCATGTGGTAATAAATACTAATTTGTTGCAGTTGTTTTGAGAGCCAATAGGTAATGGGAGCCCAATATCAAATGTACATTGACTAAAGGAATTCAAAATGGAGGGCAGACAGTATGATGGACATGGACATGGAATGGGAAGGTATGGGAGTGATGAAATGAGGCTGGAAGAGGAAGATGGGGGAATAACATGAGAGGATTGAAAGGGGAGGCAATAGCCTAGTGGTAGTTTTGCCAGACTATTAATTCAGAAACTCATCTAATATTCTGGGGACTTGTGTGCAAATCTGGTCACTGCAGATAGTGGAGTTTAAATTTAATTCACGTGACTTCAGACCCAGAGAAATATGATTGGTTCACAACTGCCCTAAGGGCAATGAATACAGGCCTGGCCAGAGATGCCCGCATCCTAGGAATAAATAAACAAAAATAATAGAGGTCTGGCCTAAGAGGAATGGTATGGGTTGGGACTTGTTGCAGTAGAGAGACTAATTGCATCATAAATGTTTTTCATAGCTCTGCTGCTCAGAATATAAATGGATTTCACAATTGTGTAACCACAGAGAAGAAATATCAACAAAGATGTTACAGGGGATATAGTGAGCATCTCCCAAATCCTTCCTGCTACACTGGGATATCCAACAATTTATCAAATGCATTTATCTGTTAGATGGGAAATCTTGATTACAACATTCATTTTGTCGGGGCTGTGACTTTGAAATCCTCTCCTTTCAGAATTTAAGATTTTGATAATGCATTAGACATTTTCCATTTATGCTGCTACTCCACAAGATTTGTCTCTTGGGCTTCCCAACCAAACAAAAACATCCATCAAATGAATAATGCTATTAAAATAAAAGTTAATCCTGAAGTCAGTTGGAGAAAACAAAAAAAAGGTTACAGCCTGACCTGGGTCTTTTAAAGAAATCCAGGTATTCTTGATCCTTCAAACTAATGCCAACAAGATGATTAAATATGAAGCCTTCATTACAAAATGAACCAACCTGGCACAAAGTTAACAAATATTCATTATAATGGAATCAAATTAAAAGAAAATATTTGCTGAACAAATTAAAACAGATTTTCATTGCTATTAAGTTTGGTGCAAGAATCCTCTTTCAGTAACAATGCAGCAAATGTATTTCTTATCTCTATATCCATGTACTACATAAGGGCATTTGCTTTCAAACTTAAGGTGACAGGAAATAAGAATTATCAACAATATTACTTCATGTACATGATTATCACATGAATCTTTGAATACAGGAAGCTTAAGACAAGCACCTTTGAGTTTAACGAGTTGAAATGTAACCATAGAAACTCAAGAATAGGGAGTAGTTCATGCTTGACACAAAGATTTGTTTGATCATTGTTGGCCCTATGTGACTAATCAGCCCTGTGTGACAATGGAGCCTTAAGAAAAGACAAGAGCATTTTATCTTTATTTTATTCTCTTCTGTTCTACAATGTCTTTTTATCACGGAATCACTGAATGTTTACAGTGCAGAAGGAGGCCTTTTGGTCCATTGTGCCTGCACCGGCTCTTCAACTAGTGCCAAGCTCCTGCTTTATCCCATATTCTTGGACACAATTTATATCCAAATAAAGACCCAATGCCCTCTTAAAAGCCTCAATCGAATCTGCCTCCACTATGTTTCCAAGTGTTACACACTGTAACCTAATTACTTGCTGTATTAAAATGTGTTTTTCTCACATCACTCTGCTTTATTTGCACATCACTTTATTCTATATCATTTTGTTCTTGTTCCTTTTACAATTGGGAACAGCTTCCTCCCATTTACTCTATTCAGCCCGATAGTTCACGATTCTGAAAACCTCTATCAAATCTACTCTCAATCCCAACTTCTTCAATCTATCCTCATAACTGAACTTTCTCATTCTTGGAACTACTCTTGTAAATTGCTTCCACACACTGTCCACACATTCAAATCCTTCCTTTAATTCAAATCCTTCCATTGCATCCATGCAATGTTCTCGGTGAGGTCAGTGAATATCTTGTACAGGTTTGATAACACACTCTGTTATAGTATTCTATGCACCTATTGAAAAAGCTAAAAGCACTGCATGCTTTATTCACTGCTCTCTGCACTTCTCCTGTCACCTTCAGTGATCTGTGCGCATATACACCCAAGTCCCTCTTCTCCTGCGCCCTCTTTGAATTATACTTCCTATACTATATTGTGTTATAATGTTCTTCCTACCAAAATGTATCACCTTGCACTTCTTAGCATTGAACATCATCTGGCACCTATCCACCTATACCACCAATTTATCGATGTCCTTTTGGAGTTCCACACTATCCTCCATACAGTTTAAATTTCGGCCAAGTTTCATATCATCTGAAAACTGAAATTGTTGTCTTCATACCAAGATACAGAATATTAATACAGATCAGGAAAAGCAAGGCTCCCAATACCAACTACTGAGGAATTCTACTTCCTCCAGTCCCCAAAAATGTCTATTCTCTGTTTCCTATCACTCCGCCAGTTTTGTATCCATTTGGCTACTGTCCAAAAGGGACCATAACCTATAACTTTCCTCACAAATCTGTTGTGTGGCACAGTATTAAACCTCATTCCTGATGAAGGGCTTATGCCTGAAACATTGATTCTTCTGCTCCTCGGATGCTGCCTGACTAGCTGTACTTTTCCAACACCACACTCTTCGACTCTGATCTCCAACATCTGCAGTTCTCACTTCCTCCTACTTTCTGGAAATGCATGTATAAAACATCAACAGCATGACCTTCATTGAGCTTTTCTGTTAACTCTTCAAAAAACTCCAGCAAGTTGGTTAAACATAATTTCCCCTTTAGAAATGTGTGCTGACTCTTCAGAATCAACCCACCTTTTTCCATATGATTACTAATTTGTTCCTGAATAATTGTTTCCAGAAGCTTCCCTACCACTGAAGGTAAACTGACTGGCCTGAGATTATTTTACACCCATTCTTGAACAAGGCAGTAATGTTTACTATTCTCCACAGAGTGCAAGGAAAACTGAAAGATTATGGCCAGTGTCCCTACCATTTCTACCCTCACTTCCTTTAAAATCATTGGATGCATCAGTCCCAGTACTTTGTCAAGGTTAACTGCCATTGGTCTATCCAAGACTTCTTCCAATCAATTTTCAACCCTTCCAGTGACAGAGTTTCCTCCTCTGTCACCATGACCTGGGCAGCAATCTCTTCTTTTGTAAAGACGATTGCAACATGTTCATTTAACACTTGAGCCGTGGCCATTGCCTCCATGTGTAAATCTCCTTTTTGGTCTCTATTAACCATTCTTTTACAAGCTCTGTTCCAATAGAAGACTTTGGAATTTCCCTTTCAGACGGTTTTTTTTCTCATGTTTCCTCTCTGCTTCTCCAATTGATTTTGGAACTCAATTGTGTTTTCTCCTAACACCTGTTAAACACACTTTTTCTTTGAATGTTAATTTCTCCCTCCTTTGTCATGAATAGATTGTAGGATTTGTTTGTCCGACCCTTCTCATTTGAGGGAGTATACCACCTGCTCTTTGAAGAAAACCTATTGTTTACTTCTTTTTCCCACCAACTACTTATTCCCATCAACCCTACCCTGCTCTATTCTGGTCTTTTGACTATTAAACACATTTTGAATTCCCAGCCACATCCATCTTGCCTTACCTGAAACAAGGACAGAGAATGCTGAGCGGGTCTGGCAGCACAGAGGAAAGTGGAACAGAGTTAATGTTTTGAGTCTGGTATGACTGTTCTTGAGAACTCAGAACTTGTTTCAACCTTCGTCCTCTTATGGAGATTTGGAGTGTGAACCTTAAATGACTTTCTTCTTCAAACCAGAAGCCAATTTTCATACCAGGTTTGTATTCTAATATTACTAGGTACTGCTGTTCCTTTCTAATTCTATATTAAATTGTATACACTGCTGAGCACTGATGTTTGCATTTAACCACAAAGAGGTATATGGTCTAATTATACATTCTAAATTTCTCACATAGGCAAGTCTATTCAAGTCCAATTGCAGGATATTTTCAAATTTCTGACTGAATCTGAATAAGTCCAAAATATTCTTTCTGTTGGATGCAGCTCTAAGGTACCTGAATCCCTTGCATAGGATATTAGATCCATCTCATTATGCATACTAAGCAGCTAATAAACTGCTGAATCTGCCTCTGTTAATGTCACTTTTTTATCGACAAAAATATTTAAATTTTTATTATCCAACATTCAAAAATGACCAAATCATTAAGAACATATCCTTAGATACACAGTGGATGAATAATGAACTATGAGGCATATCATTGGAAAAGTACAAGAGGAATCAACAGAACCATTCATTAAAATGCTTTTAAACCACAGTCATTCAACCTGATCACGTTTTGTTTATTTTAAGAGATTGAGCCATTATGCAAGGAAATGATGTGTTAACATTGCAACCAATGTTGCTTTCTCATTAAATTAATACTTGAAAACAATTAAACTAGCAGGCTATGCATCATCCTCTGGCACAGAACATAAACCAGAATTTCAGGCTGACATATGTTCACCTCCCATGTCTAGGACTCCTCCTTTCCTCCTGTCCTTTTTAAATATACTAACTTGTTAATTTTCTGTTCTTTTATAACTTAGCAATATGTTCCCAAAATGAATTTTATAATATTTATACCAAATTTTCATAAACCTCATTCTAAGAACTGTAGAATTTTGGTTCCCATCTCATTGTCAACACTTCTGTTTTTGGTTGGCAGACCAATGCTTCCATCTTGGTTTCCACTTCAAATATTTGCGTAAGTCCAACTTTCCCTGAGACTTTGATGCTAATACCTTGCTTTGTCTGGAGGTTTCTCTACTTGGCTGAAATTCTACTTTATACCCTTCCCAAACTACCATGGTGTTATAGCTCTTATCAACAAATGGAATCATGATTGCTCCAGCTATTATTCCAGAAACTTTTGTTCCTTTCAGAGTCTTGTTGTGTTCCTCATCTCTTGTCTCCTTGAACTCTTCATTGTACACTCCAGACGTACTCCAAATTTCTCCCTCAGATAGCCTCCCTACTTTCTTTCTTTGGCCTATACAATGATTGATCCTTGGACAGGGGTTTTTGCTAGCTGTCCCCCATGCTACAACTGGAAATGCCAACAGGAACCCATCTTTGCCAATACTGATAGCCATTCCTCCATTTTATGCTGTTGGCTACAGACAGGACTTCCACCATCTAGTGAGGGATGGCCAAAATAATGTGAGTTAGATACACCCAAATCAGTTGTCAGGAGCTGAGGGAGTGCCACGCTAGCTATTATCAAAGTCTCACAAGTCACAGAGATGTATAGCACAGAAAAAGGCCATTTGGCCCCTCAGGTCTGCAATGGTCAAAAATAGCCATCTAACTAATCTAAAGCAGTTTTCCAGCACTTGGTCTCCAATCTTGTATGATTTAGAATTGCAACTGTATATCCAAAAAATTCTGGTTTCTGCCTCTACTATCCTTATACCGAAAGATTTCCAGATTCCCAACACCCTCTTCGTGAAATAAATTTTCCTCTCATGGTTCTAAACAACCTGCCCTGACGTTAAATCTATCCTCCCTCTTGTGTCTACCTGTCTATGCCCCTCATAATTTTATACATCTCAATCTTGTCCCCCTTTAATCTCCCCTACTCTCAGGAAAACAATCGCAGTCTGTCCAGTCTCTCTTCACAACGAAAACTCTCTAGCTCAGGCAACATCCTGTTAAATCTCTTCTGCACTCTCTCCAGTGCAATAAAACATTAAATTCCAGAACTGTAACAGCACTCAAACTGTGGAATAACAGTCCTACCATAACCCCCTGCTCATAAACTCTATGTCTTGGATCTATCCTAACTCCTCCCTCTTATTTGTCCATATGATACTCTTTGATGATATGATCTGAGGACATGGGGGTTCAGCTATTACATCTCTTTTGGTGAGATTCAGCTCTTCCAATGAACCATTCTCAAATTGAAAATACTATTTTCATAGAATCCCTACAGTGCAAAATGAAGCAATTCAGCCTATCTATTGAGTATCCAACCCGTCCCTGTAACCCTGCATTTACCATGACTAACCCACCTACCCTGAACATACTTGGACACTATGGGCCAGTTTACCATAGCTAATCTACCTTACTTGCATATGTTTGAACTGTGAGCACGCAGCAGAAACCCATGCAGACAGTCACCCAAAGCTGGAATTGAATCCAGGTCCCTAGCGGTGAGAGGCAGCAGTAATAACTACTATGCTAATCTTTTATTTGCATTCATTTTGCTACAAATATTTTCTGGTAGTAATTATACAGTAAATGCATTTATCACGTCTATTCTTATGCTGCTTATTTGCAACGCTTCCAATTTTAGAATGATGAGAAACAAGAAACAGTTATCATCCACATTATTTCATATTCATGGTTGACACAAGAGTCTTCGTATACAGAAAACTTGGCATGTAACCATAGAAACTCAGAGTAAGGGAGCAGCTTATCCTTAGAACGCAATTTTTTATATGAGTAATCGTGGAACCTTGAAAAATGACAGAGCATTTGTTTCTGTTTATTTTGTCTACAATTATTCTTTAAAAGATTTTTGAGTACTTTGAATTTATTAATGCACAGAACAAATGGCAGGCTGCCTGTCTTGTTAGTGAGAAAGCATTCTGGGAACACGTGCCGGATAGTTAGGTATATGAGAGAGGGAGGGAAATTGAGGGACTGAAGGAATTCACAAATCATGGAGAGGGATTAAGAAGTGTCTCATTAATATACTGTGGTATATATTTTCAACATGTCATCCAGGTGACAAAATACTGTTGAAGATTAGACACTCGTTCTAAAAAGCACTCAAATTCAGACAGATTTTAAAACTGGTCGCTGATTCACAATGGGAGCAATACACCTGGAGAGCATTTGAAAATCTTCTCCATAATCTACCTTTTACATGACTCCCTTTCTGAACTGTGGCCTTGTAATTAATTCAAAGCTCTGCTGTGCAATGCTGTTTCCTACCTGAACAATTGTGCATTGATGGACTCAACCAAAGATTCTTTACTAGTCTATCAGACCATCACCATAGAAACCATACCCTAGTAAGGTTGCTGAATATTTTATCAAATTGCATTTATAATGAACAGAACAGATGTCTAAAGGTTGACAATTACATGATCTTAAAAAAGAAGGGAACACTGCATGACCTATAAAATGTTAATAGCTATTCCTGCACAAGCAATGTGATATAATTTATACTTGGCAAGCATTGCCTATTGCCAATCTTGTAATAATTTCCTTGTAAAAATTAGTGACAAATAAAAATTGTTAAAGAGGAGATCTTGATACATTGAAGTCAAATATTTACTTTTGATGGCTGCAAGAGTTGACCCTGTTATTTATTCAGGGCTGTGAATAGAGTGGGGTGCATGATTTTAAGGTGGGAAACTTGGAAATAAATAGGACTAAAATAAATCACAGGGTGTTGCTTCAATTGTTTGAGTAGTTTGCTGTCCGACAGCCAGCCCTGATAGAGGGGGTCAGTCACAATTAAAGGAGCTGGGCGGCACAGTGGTGGCTCAGTGGTTAGCACTGCTGCCTTATAATGCCAGGGACCTGGGTTCAATTTCACCCTTGGGCCACTGTCTGTGTGGAGTTTGCATGTTCTCCTTGTATGGGATTCCTCTGGGTGCCCTGGTTTCCTCCAACATTCCAAAGATGTACAGGTTAGGTGGATTGGCCGTGCTAAATTGTCCAGGGATGTGAAGGCTACATGGGGTAGCCACGGGACATGCAAAGGGCAGAAGTGGGAAACTGCAGATGCTAGAAATCAGAGTCTAGATTAGAGTGGTTTTGGAAAAGCACAGCAGGTCAGGCAGCATCTGGGGAGCAGGAAAATCGACAATTCAGGCAAAAAGCCCTTCATTAGACTTTTGCCCGAAACCTCGATTTTCCTGCTCCTCTGATGCTGCCTGACCCGCTGTGCTTTTCCAGCACCACTCTAATCTAGATATGGGAAATGCGGAGTTAAAGTGATAGAGTGTGGGGGTGTGTGGGGGGTTGTCGATCTGGGTGGGATAATCTTCAGAGGGTCAGTGTAGACTCAGTGGGTCAAATAGCTTGCCCCTGCACTGAAGAGATTCTCTGTTTAGAATTGTAGAATGGTGGGGCTAGTTGGACATTGGAAGGAGTGGAAATTCAGAGAGAGTGGAGTGGGGAGGTGGGTTGTCAGCAATGGGATTTTTTAAAAAGGTTTGTTTTGTTAAGGTTGGAGGAATGAGTCCTGTCTTTCTTGACTCAAAAATAACTCCCCAACAGGGTCTGACCATTTTACCCTCCTTATAACCCATTGATTTTCCAGAAACTCAGGAATCCCAATCTCTCAGCACTAAAACGCCTAACCATGTAAAATGGATATGTCAAGCTGCCTTGAGAAATGTTACTTATCAACCTGGCATTACCAACCTAAGACTGAATGCTGACCTGACCCCTAATCAGTCTTCATTAAAACCAGAAATGGACAAGTTGGTGGATGCTTTGAGTCATTTTCAAAATTATACATCTTTTACCTTCCACCAATCCCCACAGCATTGGTTCTTACCAGTTAAAATTACTTCTCTTATCATTTCACTCAGTTAATTTATTTTCCTAATAATGTGCCCATAGGGTGTGCTTGTCTGGAAATTGCTGGTCTGTAGTACCCAACATTCTGCCAACTTAAATTAATTTTTTGTCAATTTCTTAATTCTTACTTAATTTATTCACTAATTTGAGCAACGTGAGTAAATTGTAATGGAAAATGAATAGAAAGCACAAATGGAACATACCACATACAAATATTAGATCTTTACTGTTATTTTTCATGAGCAGTATATTTACATGTGGATGTGTGCATTTTCTCATCCTTAGGGTGATCAACTCAATTTTAGCAAATCAGCAGTGAACGTTTGTGTATTTAAAAATGAAGTAGACTTTTTTTCTCATACACTTCACGAGAGGTTAACAGAAACATCATATCTAATTCACCCACACGATCACATGTACTCAAAATAAGATTAGAGAAGAGGATGAAACAACAATAATAAAAATGGAATTTAATTCAGTTTCTATTTTAATGAAGGATTGATGTTTCTTTGTTCAACTGATGTTTTAGCTGGAAAGATGAGCTTTATCAAGCTCCATGAAAGTTCTTGTAGTTGATCTACCAGGATATGAATGTTTCAGGTGAACGTGAAGGTGGAACTGTTTAGAGGAAAGTCCCTTCTCTTCCAAAATGCTATTGTTGGACACCATGGCTGACAGTTAAATGCAGCAGACTGATTTTTTTTCTTGCAGAGAGCAAAGTTGACTACCTTTTCATGTAACCTTGCCTGAAGTACCAAGTCACTGTCCAAAGGAGGTGCTGAAACAAACTAGTAAACCAGCCGGTTTGGTTTCTAAAGTTTATTGTCAGCCACAGGCTCTTCGCTTGAAAAGAAAAATCACCATTGCTACAATGAAGATGCAAGGGATTTCATCTACCCACCCTGGCCTGTCCTTCACTGTGTCACATCCAGACATATATTTTCCATGGAGATAAGATAACTTATACAGCAACAAAAGATGTCTGGTGTCCCCAAGAAGCCATTTTGAGTTTTATTCTTTAAAATGCTATTTTTAAAATATTGTTCTAACGATTTATAATATAATCATACTGATACTTAGTCTGACAGTGCATGTTTAAGCTGATGTGAGATTTTCTAATGCTACAAAAATGAATTAATGGATTATAAGAAAAACTGAGTCAAATGGCAAGTCAAAATTTGAGTTTCTTGCAAAACCAAAATGCTACAAATGATGGAAATATTCAGCAGATTAACAAGCATCTGTGGAGATAAATACAGAGTTAAAATTACAGATGATCTATCATTGGTGCTGACGAAAAGTATTAAGTTTTCAGCAAGTATGATGCAAGTTCATAAGTATTGTTATTATGCTGGAACTTGAGTGCAGAAGTTGAGCTCAAAAGGTTTTTAGTTTTCAGTGCTGTGAAGGTGACATGCACTTTTTAATGGTCACAAAATAATTTTTTTAGCAGACATTCTAAACACATTTTGAACAAATTTGTGAATTAAGCTAAATGACTGGACGAGCTACCTAGCAAGATAATTTTTGAAGTTTCTGGTTGAGCTTTTACAACCAGAGAAAGAGAGGCTAGAAGCAAGTAGCAGGTTCAGCTTAGAAATAAATATCTCTACTATCAGAGGTGCCATTTATTAGCTCCAGAGTTGTTAACATAACTGGAAAAACTCTGCTTTTTTCTCTTTAAAGTTTTTTGAAAAAAAACTTAATGATTTAACCTGTGTTTGTGTGTCTTGGAAACAGTTGAAACTTTATTGCTGGAACAGCACAGCAGGTCAGGCAGCATCCAGGGAACAGGAGATTCGACGTTTCGGGCACAGGCCCTTCTTCAGGAATGTACAGAGAGCTTCTTCAAGGAAGGCATCCTTGTAAGAGGATTCGCAGTAGGTTGAAATCTTCGAGGATCTCTACTATCAGAGGTGCCATTTATTAGCTCCAGAGTTGTTAACATAACTGGAAAAACTCTGCTTTTTTCTGTTTAAAGTTTTTTGAAAAAAAACTTAATGATTTAACCTGTGTTTGTGTGTCTTGGAAACAGACAGAGAGAGTCACTTCTGATCACTGTATTGAAATTCAGCAGTTATGTAAGAAATGTTAAAGTTAAGATGGGAATAATACTTCATTGAGGTTGTCTGGTTGTACAGAATATTGTTGGGGAAAAAGGTTGAATCTTTCTTTTTGTTGTTTATGTGCCTTCTTTCCAAATTATCATGTAGGTATAGATCTTTTTAACAAATTCTTTCCTGTGCGTAATAAATTTTGATATTCTCATGTTAAAACAACATTGGCAGCCTTTTGTGAATATGTTCTGTGATTGATAACCACACTAACCAAATTGCAAAAATAAAACTGTGGTCTGTCAAGCTAGGTTTCACTCTGCGACCTGACTTGCCCAGTATTACCACCAGCTGTGAACATACAGCAAAACAAACCATCCAAAACACAATACAATAGTCAACTTACTACTCTTAATTTTTGACAACTGGATGCCTTTCCCTGACATCATGATTCTACACAGTATGGTTCAACATAACTGCTAAAGGACTGCTGACTTTCAGTAGAGGAGACTGCAAATGGCTTGACAAGACACCATTGAGCAATTCTCAACTAGAAGACCACCCTAGCCTATGACTGGGCATTTTGCACTGCCAGGCTGACAGACATTGGGAATAGTTACAAAGTGGGAGAAAGTGAGGACTGCAGATGCTGGAGGTCAGAGCTGAAAAATGTGTTGCTGGAAAAGCGCAGCAGGTCAGGCAGCATCCAAGGAGCAGGAGAATCAACATTTCAGGCATAAGCCCTTCTTCACGAATGCGGAGGGTGTGCCAAGCAGACTAAGATAAAAGGTACGGAGGAGGGATTTGGGGGAGGGGTGTTGGGAATGCGATAGGTAGAAGGAGGTTAAGGTGAGGGTGATAGGCCGGAGAGGGGGTGGGGGCGGAGGGGTCGGGAAGAAGATTGCAGATCAAGAAGGTGGTGCTGAGTCCAAGGGTTGGGACTGAGAAAAGGTGGGGGGGGGAGGGGAAATGAGGAAGCTGGAG
>NC_057735.1:24852983-24868424 GCF_004010195.1 Chiloscyllium plagiosum
TTGGAACTGGTCCTCCTGGGAGCAGATGCGGCGGAGGCGAAGGAATTGGGAATATGGGATGGTGTTTTTACAGGGGGCAGGGTGGGAGGAGGCGTAATCTAGGTAGCTGTGGGAGTCGGTCGGTTTAATAGTGAATGTCCGTGTTGAGTCGGTCGCCCGAGATAGAAATGGAGAGATCTAGGAAGGGGAGGGAGGAGTCTGAGACGGTCCAGGTAAATTTGAGGTCAGGATGGAAGGTGTTGGTAAAGTGTTGAACTGTTTGTTTAGTGTATGGATTCTGAACTGTTTGTTTAGTGTATGGATTCGAACTGTTTGTTTAGTGTATGGATTCATAGTTACAAAGTGGCAGGAAGCGTGCTGTCATCCTGAGGGGGCACAGTCAGTCCACAAAGCCACTGCCATTATTCTGGGTGACAGCTCAGCTTTCCTGGTGTTGGAGGACAGATTTCTGGGTCGCTGTGACATTCTGCAAGATCCGTTGAACACTCATTTATCCTGGACTTCAGGGTTTTGCAAAGATTCTTAGTCAAGTGGCAAGTCTTGGGTATATGAAAGCATAAAGGCACAAGGGCAGGGTTGAGAAGAGGGAAGCAGGAGAAGTTAGCGAAGTATGCTTACATCATCTGAAGTACACAAATCAGAAGTGATTGTGGAACAAGAGCAAGTAAAATTGGAGTAGAGGAATTAGGCATGAAAATATTGTCACTTCCAATAATTTTAACTTGACACGCACAATAGCTCAATTCATGTCTATTCTAAAGATGGTCAGCACCACCACTTCTGTGGATGTGAAGGAATACATCCATACCTGACCCTGTCAGTTAATACCACTGCCTTCGAATAGGGGGCATGTTGTTCAGTAAAATGAAGGTAATTTGTGTGAGTAAATGTGTTAAATGTCATACAACACCAGGTGATAGTCCAACAAGTTTATTTGGAATACTAGCTTTCAGAGCGCTACTCCTTCATCATGTAGCTGTGGAGCAGGATTGTAAGACACAGAATTTATAGCAAAAGGTCTCAGTGTCATGCAACTGACATGATATATTGAACAAATCTAGATTGCTGTTAAGTCTCTTATCTTTCAGAATGGGTTACAGGTTTTGGTTCATTAATATGTAAATCCCAGAACTTCTTTCCAATTATATTCTCGAGATAACTTAAGGTTTTATTTTAAAAAGTGACATCTCAGCTCAGACAATTTATTAAACGTATGAGGTTAGAGTCTGTCTGTATCCCAATTGTGAACCAGGCTGGTTCTATTTCCAAATGTAGTTTGTCTACCTGTATTGGTTGAACATTGTGGGCAGAATTTGAGGTGTAAATTTGAGGCTTGCAGTAGGGTTAAACATAGTGAGAGTAGGAACATCAGATGTGAATCATTCTTGAGAGAGGTTTATTGGTACTTGAGCAAAGTGGGTGTGGTAACTGAAGCAGTGTATGACGCTGATGGTTCATTGGAATGATATGGTATGTGAATGTGCATTCGCAGTCTCTGACCACTGGTGAGTTCACTGAAACTTTGCAGCCCTGCTCAACTGTTGGGAGGTCTCCTTGCTCCATTGGTTCTTAAGGAGAGAGGATCGATCTCAGTCTAACTCCATCATGCGAACAGAGCCTCCATTGTAATATTGGAAATCTTTGGGCCATGCTCTCTGCCCTATCATATCAATTCCACCTCTCTTTCTGCTGGTAAACTCTTCTTTTACCAGTTCCAGCACCTGCTGAAGCCAGAATGGACTTTACATTTAAAAAGCACTGATGAGTTTGTGCTGCTAGCGTTATATATAAAACCTGAACCCTTGCTGACGAATGCACCACTCAACAATATGTTTCGCATTTTATTATCCAGCAGATGACACAAAATGGGTCTGCTGTTTCCATCACTACATAGCACTGTGGTTTAATTGTGCACTAATTATTTTCTGGCCTAAACAAATTTTAAAATCTAAATTTTATTGCAAACATAATACTTTGATTCTGTAGACCTTTTAAACTTTTAAATCTTCTTAAGGCATTTTCAGGATTATGGCTTGTATCTATTATATTTCAATAGGTATAGAGGGGAAATCAATCCAACGTGTGATTTCCAGACTCTGCAATATACAGGTGGTGCTTGAAGCTTTGTGTTGATGAGTTGTTGGGGCCTGTGTGGTCTCTCCTATGCTTAATTCACTATTACATGATACCGATTAAATCTCTCAATATATTCAGCACCTTCCCAAATAAAAATTCTCCATGACAATCAATCACAAGTCAGGAATCCCCATAAATTAGTAGGATATATGATCTCTTCAGGAATGAGATAACTACTTCAAAGATCCTCACGGATATACCCTGCCACAACTAACTTCCAAGTAGAACAGGTGCTTCTGGATCTGGTGTCATATTAATGATGTGCCCTGCCCAGAGGAGTTGGATTTGACTGATTGACCCCTCAACGCTAAGCATATTGGTTTAAGTGATGATATTGTTGCTCGACTGCCTTTCTTTCCTGAGAAGGCATCACTGGTGGTATTTTTCTAGTGCAATGAAGATTGTAGGTTGTCCAAGTCTCTGGTGGAAGCATAAAGGGGTGAAGGGATCATTACTTAGTTTTGGGATTGGGATCCTGGTCCTCAAGTCATTTTTCTTCAGTCAGCTGAAGGCTAAGCTGGCACAAAGGTGACAGTGAAGAATTTCATCATCTGGGTCTGTGTTTATTGAAAGGAGACTCCTAAAATATAGCAAGTGGTCTACATTTTCAATGCTCACACTGATCTTAATTTTCAGCAAATGTTGATTGTGACTCATGTTAAAGGAAAAGGGATAAAAAGTGAAACCTTGACTAGTACTTTCTTTTTATTAGGGCAAGATGGTAAGTTTGGCTGTTTTGCTTGACAGATTTTCAGAGGGATCATAGCAATGTTTGCTTGTAACTGTAGCAAAATAACTTAAGACTGGATACACAATATTATTTATCCAATTCTAAGTAATTTCTTAACACACCTGTTGATTTATGCATTACAAAGTGCAGTGATTTGTATGTTAGTTAATGTGTTGCTGTATAATGCCTGTCAAGATCATTGTCTTTTAGTGTCAGATGTTATATTGTCAAATTCTCCAGGGAAACACAGAAGAAAGATAAGAGGACTTATTGTTGCAGCGATTATCATACTTCCATGAACATTAGGGATTCTTTCTCGTATACACTATCTGCAATACAGAGATATTTAGCAAGAGATTTGACTGAGGAAATAACAAATATGAGAAGAACCTTGATGTAAAAGATCCAGGAGGAGAGACCATGAGCGACATGGCTACAAAGATTTGTTGCAGGAAATCTTTTCAGCTAGCTGCCTATCTAATAATATTGTACTGTAGCTGTATTTTTAGGTATCAATTGTCATCTGTTAGTAACTGAACAGTTATTTCATTTTCTTTTTTATGTTACACAGAAGTCAGTTGACAGTTGTATCAATGTTACCTGATATTAACAGGAAGAATTTATGGAGATTTTGTTATTATGGTGAAGGAATAAATGGAGAATTGCAATCAGCTGTCCACAATCTACTCCCATGGAAAGAACCCACAATGGGAAAAAGGATAGATAGTTCAGCTTTTACCTCAAGTTTCTGTTCTAGGAGAAGGAATGTTGTCATCATACCATGAACAACACGTTGCCAACAAATTGACGTACAGTTATACTGGAGTTTTTAAACAGGGAATTGTTAGAGTTATGCCTTTAACTCCAAGTGCTGTATGTCATTTTATGAGTATTTGAATTCTGTAAGCATTTCTCATGCTTTATACATGAAGTTATCCAAGCCACCTGGTTCTTAATGATTTTGACAAGCTAACATTATAATACATGAAGAATCTGCCCCGACATTTAGATCAATAAAAATTTCAAACTCAGGTATGCATCACTGAATGCTTCAATAAAACAAAAGGACTCAATTTGGCAAAGTAACAGACTGAAACAACAAAGATTTTCTAACATTTTCTAGTAGATCTGAAAACACGACTCTTTGTAAATTCCTATTGAAAGGAAAAAAAAACATAGCAGGCCAGAGATACCAAAACTGCAAACAGCTATGAACAGTTTTTCAAAAATCTGAGTAAGTACAATTCTTTGGTCATTGCTCAGATTAAACAGCACAATCCAAAACGTCTGTCCATTAGTTCCAGTTAGAATCGAGAATCGCAATGAAAATCTTTCAGATCACAAAAACATCAATTGGACACATTTTCAATCAATTTGTATTGACATATGGCCATGTTATGTCAAATCTGAGGATATATTTTTGAATGCAAGCCCATAACAAATTACCTCTTTCATTTCCTATCCACTGAAATCAATTGATTTGATTTCCATCAGTTTAGATTTTGCTATACTAAGAGATATTAGTGCTCACTGTCATTACTGGATAAAACGAACAGCAAGTTAAAAGAGAAAATAATGGAATTGCTACACTTTCACAATCTTTGCGATTGGATTTGAACAGAAATTATTATGATGGTGTGAATTTTGGCTAATTCCCAGCCTACAAAATAGCTGAAGAATTTAGAGCTTGTTTTAATCAGAGCTGAGATCTTAATGGTGCTGTATATGATAATCAGTCAGAATTTTCAATTTGATGGTTGAGATGCTTGGGTAACACAGATTCCCTGCAGAAGGTACGATGTTCAAACAGACATTGACAACTTCAAAATCTCTTCCGATACCTCCACTAATTACTCGTCAGGTAAACGTTGATGGTTCCTTCACTGCTCGCAACAATATCTGGGCCATAGAATATATTTCATATTCTCCCTGTATGTGAGTTTAGTGTGAAACAGTTAATCATAGAAATTTAAATGCAGATACAAGTCATTTTGGTTCCTTTATACTTTTTATAATTGGGAACTCTACTCTGGAACTAACTCCAATTCTATTTTTAATTTTTCTTAATATCCATTCATATATTTTTTCTTCAATGTTCATACACTGCCCTAAACTAAACTGAATTAATTTCAGTATCAACTTCTGATAAATTTTTTCATATCCAAATATTGCAGTCTAAATTTTCAAATACAATTTCTAAATCACATTACTGTTTTGTCCAATGGCCATTTAAGTATAAAAAGAATAGACCTTTGTCTAACCTTTACCTTTCAAGAATACTTACTTCCTGTCATAGTATTATGCTAATCCCAAAGTAACATGAAACAATTTTGTCAAAGGCATCAAAATCTGCCTCATGTTCTCTAAAAGTACAATGTTACAGAAAGGATAATTACTCAAACTTAAATCCCAGTAGAAGAAAGTGATGTAATGTAGCAATACATTTCGGATAATCAGAAATACATTTACAAAAAATACCATTACGCAAAGAAATAAAATCTCCCCCAAATTATTTTATTTATTACCAGAGCTTTGCATACAATGTAATAATCAATGTCTTTGCATTTGAATTTATTACTTTGATGTCCAATCATATAAAGTCCTACATAAGTACCAGATAAAATTGCAAATATGGTTTTGTCTGCAGAATACTGAGGGTGGAATCTTACCAGGTCCCGAATGACATGGAAGAGAGTGAGAAATTTGAGAGAATCACATAAGAAGACAAGCAACACCTTCCTCAACATCAGAAGGAACATGTCACATTTTCCAACAAGAGTTCTGGATATTGAAATGAGATTCTCAGTAGTGAGCAGTGAGAAACATATTAATAGGAATTACTGTCCATTACTAGCAACTCTCACCTCATTAATGAGCAAGTTCAGATTCTACCATGTGCTAGAAATGAGACACCAAAAGTTCCTGACATGAAAAGTCAGAGTGGGCACCTCCAGCTTGCTTACTTGCTCCTCCAGACCTCTGTATTGAACAGCTGGCACCAAAGTCCCTGCCTTTACTTACCATGCCTTTTTGCACATTGACCCTTACCTGGAGCTGCCAGGCTCACAGTATGTTTGTCTTGCCTTGCATTTTAGAGCTGACATAAAGCCAAGCATTTATGTTCTATTCCCTGTTCAAAAGAACTTTCGGAATTTAGGTACATGTACCCAACTTATTGCTTCTATTATGAAGTTAAAGGACTGCCTTTAAGATAGAATCAATTCTGTTCTGAACTGAGAGCTTACAAGCACCTGTCATATGACTAGATGGCAGTTCCAGAGTGCACTGGAAAATTGGAAATATGTAACATTTGGCTATGAAATGGATACTGTGAAATGGATTGCTGTTTTGACAACAATTTGAATTTACCCAGTCAGTTTAAATTATGCCTCAAGATACTAAAACACAACAAGCTTGAACTTATTGTTTTGCTAAAATCAAACTAATGAGATGATCTGATGTTGGAGATATAAATATGCAGACATTTTGAAAATTGGAGAGACAACAACTGCCATCGAGAGAGACCCAAGAAATTAGGAAACCCTCTCTATCAAAGGTACCTTTTCATATGAAACATATTTGCATAAAAGAAAGAAGACAACCCAGGGAGAGCTTCAGCTGGAAGAAGACAGACACCGAAGACGGCAGTGGCTGAATGGTTTTGAAATTAAATTGATGTAATTTTAATCAGTGTCTTATTGGAATAGCATGTTGTTATTGAGTTGGAGGCAGATAATAAACAGTTAAAAGAAAGTGGGGCTTACAGTTGTGAATAGCTGTTGTTTAATATTCACTTTTTGAGTTAAAAATAAATTGACATCATTTTCTTTAAATAGTGGAATTTGGGAGTTCTCTCTCAATTATATTTTAACAGACTAGGAGGCAAGATGAGCTTTTTTGGGGTGTTTGGTTTAATTAACATAAAGGTTCACTGCTGGGTTGTAACACTTCCTCAAAAGGAGTTACAGCACGTGGCAGTTTGTTACATTGTTATGGGTTAAACATTGTCCTCTTTATTGCCGCTGATACACATCTAATGAATATTTGTCCAGTAACTAATTTCTAAAAAAGCTTGGCCCACACAGCTATCAATCACACTTAATTAAATAGCTTGCTGAATAGATTGCAATATGGGCTAGTAAATGTAGTGTAATGTCAAACATAGTGTACTCTTTGACACTTCCGAACTAGCCACCTTTGAATGCCCAGTCTGAAAGCCATAGGAATAAAATGTAAAGATATGAAATATAAACTTCATTGATTACATATGCTGTTGAAAAGTACTCAGAAATTTTAATTCAAAACTATTTTGCTAAATTAGTAGGTGGCTATAAAAGTTAAACTTGAAAGTTAAGTCCAATGAATATGGGCACTATATTCTCACAATAATAGCTGGTTGAGATCTGAAGGCTAATCTCTCACTTGGCAGATAATTACTAGTCACATCTCTTTCTATAAACCTCCTGGTGAGTCTAAAGTTGTCATTGGGTCTTAGTAGCTGAAGGGAAATTGGCACATGCAGTTGCAGTTTTCTTCTTGGCATTGGATATCATCGGTACATTGATAGGTAATAAAATCTCCTCAGGTGCATAGATGGGCTTTTGGGTACAACAAATAGGAATTCAGATATTGAGCTATATGTCAATGGCAAAGTAAAGTCCCATGTCATTTCATTAGGATGTGAGAATTTGATTTCATGATGCAGAAGCATCATAGAGAAATGGTAATGACTTGAGATCAAAAATTTGCTTTTTTTTGAATGGTTGATACCCACTGGAGTACAATTGATGCCTGAGACATTGATGATGAATGTATTAATCATGTTTATATGTTCCAGCATTTAGTTTAGTTAAGTCGGTCATCTAAATTTCTATTTAACTTATTTAAAGTATACAACAATTTCTTGTCTAACCTATATTAATATATATTTGAAATTGCTTCCAAAATTTGCTCTTGTTCTTAATATCAAGTGATATAAATTTCAATGTCTTACAGTGGGTATGTGTTTTTTTTTGTCCAGCATCAGATCTGACTGGATCACATAAATGTTTTGATTGAGTTTGCCCAAACTATTCATGTCTCATAGATGATCCTAAAATGCTGAAGTAAACCCCAGCTTCACTTCTCTCCTATATACTACCCTCTTAAGTCATTTCCCTATGCCTCCATCACTCCAACCTCCAGTAACAAGAGTGAAGAGCTCATAAGTTTTCTTGTCCCAGAGATTGAGTTGATTTGTTCATCATTGGCACTGCCAATGCCTTCCTTTCACTACCCACCAACCTGAATTATCCTGATGCTCAGTATTGTAGTAGGTCTAAACTTACATTTCTTTCTAAATTCTATCCCATCTACTGTTGTGCTCTCCTCAAATGCATCTTGTCCATGAGATCCATATCTCTTCCATCAAAACTTTTCTGATCAAACTGTTGACTAGACACCTTACTGGGTCAATGTTAGCTGATATTGTTAATGGTTCTCTCATTTTTGGTATGACCAGCCCTCCCGTTCAAATCTGACATCATCACTCCTCTTCCCAAAAACCCACCCCTGAGCCTTCTGTCGATGCAAAGCAACATCCTATGTCCAAATTCCCTTTCCTCTCCAATGTCCCTTAATATGTTGTCACTTGTGAAATCCATCAGTATCTTTTCCATAATTCCACAGTAAGATTCCTGTGGTCAGGTTTGTGTCCTTATCACAACCAGGGTCACGTTGTTTATGCAGAAAAGAATACACAGAAAGAAGCGGCATCACTGAGGGGAATGCTGAAGAGACCTTGGGAGCCAGCAGTGCTGTGGGGAGATTGTTACTGATAAGGCTTTGGATACCTACCCTAACCTTGGGAGCAAGAGTGAGAGGTTGTTAGTACGCTATTAAAAAAAAACATAGTGGGGATGATTTCTGGTCTTTGACTGTTGAATGACTCTACCATGCAGCCACATAATTCGCCCTGCGTCTGATACTACTTGCTTGGACACTATCCCTGAACATTTGTTCAGTAGCAATGAACTCAAATTACCAATCTGTTGAAGCACGCATAATAGATAGCCTGCAGAGACAGAACACAAAACCCTTGACAACATACATACAAAGTTGGCATGAATCAAAAAGGCAAAAAATATACAATGTCAAAAGATCGAAGTTGGTTGGTCATCCCGACTCAAACAGCCTTATCAAAGTCACAAGAAATTCTGAATGACTGACATTGTGAAACAATTACCTCCTCAGCTCTTTTGACCTCTCTGTAGTTACAGCGCCAGGGAGCCAGGTTCAATTCTAGCCTTGGCAACTGTTTGCGTGGAGTTCATGTGTTCTCCCCCTGACTGTATGGATTTCCACCAGGTGCTCCGGTTTCCTCCCACATTCCAAAGATGTGCAGGTTAGGTAGATTGGCCGCACTGAAAATTGCTCCATTGTATCCAGGACGTGCAGATTAGGTGGACTATCCATGGGGTAGAAACCCTATACGGGCTTATGGAGATAGGGTGAGGACCATGGATTAACGTGGATGCTCTTCAGAAGGGAAGTGCAGACACAATGGGCCAAATAGTCTCTATCTGCAATGTAGGGATTTTATGATTCTATGAAGCTATGTTTCCATTTACCGAAGATTGTCCTCTTATCTCATTGTAGCTGTCCTTACCTAGCTCCATTTTTATCTATTGGATCAAAGTCAGGGAATCATTCACAATGGCTTCCCTTCCCACTGCACCATTAACTCTTCTATCAACAAAAAACCTACCTTTGACCTCCTTCTGTTTCTCATGGATACTTTGCTCCTTGAAGACATAAAATTAAAGACATTAGCCTTTATATTAACACTGATGATTTCATTAGGCTCTTCAATTTGTGTCTTTCAACAAGAATCTGTAATCACCATCATCTGATAACTGCCATTTTAGGAACTTTAACCATTGTAGGGAGTGCTGGTGGGTTTATTATGCACCAACTCCCTGGTTCTGACACTGGGCTAATGTCGTGAGATGTGGTGTGGTGAAAAACACAGAAGGCAGATGCTTCAGAGGCAAAGGAAACTCTGATTTTATTAAAACAAGCAAAATTAAAAATATGTACAATAACTGACAAAAATGAATATTTCAAAACCCTAATGTTACAGATCAAGCGAAGTGAGACTTACCTGACAGCAAACTAGCAACCTAGTTAACCTTTGCATTTGGTACTGTGGGTTTAAAATTATAGTGAGCTCTTAATTACTGAGTGACAGGAGATAGGAGAGAGCAAGAGAAAAAAAATTGCTAATCCCAGGTCCTATCCTACTTCCCTTCCTGGGGGTGCCGCGCCCTGTCAGCCCTGAAGCCCACCCTTCCTACCCGATCTAACTAGCTCGGACAGAGGGTCTCAATGACCTTATGCTCACCTCTGAAGTGCTTCTGTCTGCTTGGACAGTCATGGATGTCACTGGTGCTGCCCTGGTCAGTATCTCGGCTCTCCAGTTGCTTCTTGTCAGTACATGGAGATTCGTGGCTGAGGAGAGGTTTGCTCTCTTTCTTTTGGTGAGTCTGTGATGGTTACAGTCTGACTCACTGTGACTGGCTGTGGCTGATTCCCTCGACTAATGCCGAAAATCTCGTTGAACCAAAGCTCCCTTCGAGATTGGGGTTCCCCAGTTATGCCGACTGTTGGTTCCCCACATTTCCCACCAAGTCTGGATTTGATCACTGAGCTGTTGTTCCTTCTCTTGGGGCTGAATGAGCCACCTGATTATTAGATAAGCTGTGAATGATTCTCTGATAAAAGTGAATGGGTTTCTGATAGTATTGAATGTCCAGCATTTCTCTTGGATGGATGTAGGTTAATGGTATATGGGTGGTGTAAGGCCTTCACACTCAAAGACAAACAGGTTTGCATGTAGTACAATGGTGTGGAATGTTCAGTATTAGCGGGTTTTGAGAAGATTTGTAGCTCAGGTTGAAGTTCTGAATGTAGGTTTGCAAGCTGAGCTGGAAGCTGTAAGGTTATTCAAACACATAAATAGAAAGCTGGCTATACCAGCAGTGCTTCATCCGAAGGCTGACTGATGATGTTACCTAGTATGGTGACAAAGCGTCTGAAAACTAATCTTCCAGCTTAGTGAGTAAACCTATATCCACATGTTCAGTATCTTTGTGTCCAGCAAATTGATTAAAAGTTGAATGGTATTTTATTTTTGTAGGCTTCAGAATGTCTCAGTTGTTTGCTCTGCAGGCTGGTGTTCATTGTCTTTATCTGAGGTGTTTGTGGGAGTCTTCCTTTAGCTTCACAAGCTAAACCCCTGTTCCAGACAGCTGCCCCCCTAAGCTTAAATATTGCCTAGTCTGTCTCAGCCAGAGAACTCAGTGATTCTTAGTTCAAATGTGAATTCCACAAACTCATGTTCCAAGTTCAGAGGGTTTTAGTCCAGGGTATCTGATGGGGATTGTTGTCCCACCTTATACCAAATATTGACACCTTGATCTGGTAGAAGCCTACACTTTCTGAGGAACTGTTTCTCTGATGGGTCTGCTTGCTTACGTATAATGTGCAGCTGAAAGCGGGTTACAGAGTCAGTTCATGTTGGGCAAGGAAGAAACTATCTGGCATCTCTTGAAGGAGCGATCGACAGCAGGGTGAGTCTGGTATCAGCAGATGTTTGAATTTCATCCAGGTCTCTCTGGCATGATGAATGTCAGGTTGCATGGCCTGAGTGCAGTACCATATCTCTACTCAACTTGACTAGAGCAGGATGAATGTATTATTGCCAATGTAGGACAAAGTAATGCTTTCCATTGAGGGTGACATCTCTTCCTTCATATCAAGAGGTTGACCATGATGACTGAGCTCACTTTTCATCAAGAGGTTATCCTCAAAGAAGGCCAAAAGATCTTCTTGATACAAATCCTCATGTTTTTCATGCCACTGCATTCTGAATCCACCATGTCTATTAGGAGGACACCTTACATGGTCTGGAAAACCATTTACTGATTTTCTGCTATATTGAAGCAGCTAACAACAAGACTTGTATGACAGAGTTGTATGATATAATAGGATGGTAATTCATTCTCTGCCCTAGCGTGAAATCCAAAAGTTCACATTTTGTTTAGCAGTGACTCCTGGAGAAAACTCAGCACCTTCTGTGTTTCTGAGTCCATGAAGACAGTTAATCTTGGTTCTCTATTCCCAGATGATATTATCAATGAACACTGGAGCAAAGACAGGATCACGTGTTAAAGTTTAGGTTAGACTCTCATGTCAATGATGAAAAGGAATTAACTGTTTCAGTCTTATCTAAGCCACCACTCCACTGCATGGTTGCAATAGTTGCTTCTGTCATTTTACCATAATAGTATGGAGTAATATTTGTCTGTCCATACTGCATAAATTCCCTATTTTTCTTCGAGGATTGTGAAAATGTTCCAATGTTGCCACCATGCCATTGGGATGCATCTACTGACAAGTTGTTGCATAAACTGGATTACAGTATTAATAGTGTTTAGTAGAAAATGTTAGGCTTTAACGCAACCATTAAATTACGGTGCACAACAATTAATAAATAACATCTGCAGCAACATGGGAACAGGCTCCTGACCACAAGAGGGCGATTACATGTAATGGTGTAGAAGTCTGAGATGCAGCACTCTTAAATCAAACTAAATAGTTTTCAATCAAGCTGTCTACATCATTAGGAAAAGGAGCAAATCTTTTCTAAATCACAGTACTTGAAAATTATCTTGAGAATTAGCCAGCAATTCATTAATGTACTTTATTGCCCTGAAAAACAAAATGCAAAATAATATATTCATTCAAAGCAGCACAGGCTTAGGTGTCAGATTCCAGTGACAGTAGGACTGTTTAGTTCATTCAGTTTAGGAACATTTTTGTGCTTAATTCCATCCAGTAAAAGACTAGAAGTATTTCAAAAGGTGACAGCAAAATGTTTTCACAGAACATGAGAGAGTCTCATCTCTAACTGGGGGAATGCCTAGAAAGTGTAACTTTGAACATTCACAGCCTTTCCTGTGCACTCTGATATTACATTCAGGAAAAGCCTTCCTGAAGAGCTGAAATCTATGACAAGGACTGCTTGTTCCATCTACCAGAGAGTAAAATGGGGCCTACACGAGTATCCATGGATGGATGATCTGAAGAGAAATTCCCATTCCTTTAAATTCCAAACCTGAAATCTTATATATAGTTGAGGCAGCTGACAGGTAATTTTTGGGAGAGTACGACCATCAAATTGAAGTTACCCCAGTTGGACTGACATGGAACCAGTCCGAAGTGGAAAGGCATACATGAAGGCTGAGGCCTGAGCTCTACACTTTCTGGGCATCAAAGAGGCATGACTGCTAGGGGCTTGGAATCTGCACACATTGAATTTGTCAGAAAAGTGAAAAGAAATTACATGATGTCAGAACAAAGACATTGATTGCTTGGTGAGTATCTAATGCAAGGTATTAATATACTCCTTTTCGGAAAGGATTTCAAATAGCTGAATTTTTGAAACATGTAGAAGTTTTACATAACTTAATTACCCACTTTATTTGCACAGATGTAGAAGCTGATTGGTGATAATTGTATGCAGTTCTCAATTTAGAGCACATAGTCAAAAAGTAATTGTGCTGATGAAAGGCAGCACATCCGGGCAAAACTCCTTTACTATGGCATGTGGAGAGTGATGAATGCTTCATGTGATCTGGATAAATATGTTCAGAAACTGTCACCAGCAGCAGAAGGAGAGCTCTGGGTTTTGGAACTTGATCAGTCTCTATGGTGAATCCATGAAGCTGGGAACTGCATGGAAGCGTGTTTGAGGACATAGAGTCAAAGAGATGTACAGTACGGAAACAGACCCTTTGGTCCAACACGTTCATGCCGACCAGATATCCTAAACTAATTTAGTTCCATTTGGCAGCACTTGGCCCATAACTCTATAAACCCTTCCTATTCATATATCCATCCAGATGCTTTTTAAATGTTGTAACTGTATCAGCCTCCACCACTTCCTCTAGTAGCTCATTCCATACACGCACCACCTTCTGTGTGAAAAAGTTGCCCCTTAGACCCCTTTTATATTTTTCCCCTCTCACTCTAAACCTATGCCCTTTAGTTCTGGGCTCCCCCACTCCAGGGAAAAGACTTTGTCTATTTTTCCTAGAGAAATGGAATAGGTGACCATCTATTTATGGATACTGGCCAGGTAATGCTATGGATTTGTTGAGTGTTATGGCTCATTAATCAGTTTTCCATTTTGGATATTAGTGAAGGAGATGGCACCTCAAAGGAATATAGCAGTTATGTAACCATGAGTAGCTCAGCTGCCCATGAAGAAGGATGGAAGGGCAATATTGGAGGAGATTTGATAGGGGTATAGAAGGGCATTTCTGCAGCTGTAAAGGTGACTGCAGGAAAACTAAAGGTCACCAAGGCACAGAACATGACGAATGTTGCTGTCACCATTATCTATTAACTGAAGGATACTGCAGGGCCTGCTGGTGTAGTGTGGTTAGAGAATAAAAAACTTTCTAGTCTAACCGTAAGAGTATCTTGTAGTTAACAAGATATAGAGCAGAATAAAGCTCTGAGTGGCATGGGTGATAGTAAGATGAGTTTTAGAATCAACAGAGATGTTTGGTGAGGTTCAGCTCAATGTTGAGATTATCTTGCTGCATCTTGTATGCTTTTCTCAAGCAGCTTGGCAAGATTTCTTTTAGCTAATGACAAGTTCCCAATAGGCCACCATTATTACTCTTCCAATAAAACAAAACAAAACTATGGCTGCTGGAAATCTGAAACACAAACAGAAATTGCTAGAAAAATTCAGCAGATCTAGCAGCTTCTGTGGAAGCCTTTTGGGTGCCCTTCAGAACTGACGGTAGCTGGAAAAGTTGGTATATATGCTGAAGACAGAGGTTTGGGGTATAGGAGGTTGTGGGTAGTAAATTAGTAAGTAATAGGTGGAAATGGAGCCCAGTGAGACAGAAAATGGTGAGGCAAACAAAGGGATGAATGATGGTGAGCCAGGGAGAAAGAAGAGCTGCTAATGTGGACCATAAGTAGGTGAAAATGGGTTGGATGTGGTGAAAGTAGCCCAAGTGGTGACAGGCTATGGGATGTGGGGATGGGAAAAGGACAACGAAGAATGTATTCAGCCGCTACTATTACAGAACTTGATATTGAGTCCTGAACACTGTAGGATCCCAAGTTAAAAATGAAATGATTGCCTTTTAAATGCCTTGTTAACTGCCCAATCATGGTGGCAATCTTGCCAAACTTACCATACAAATGACCTATTTGAAACATATTGCATTGGAACCAGACAGGTTTAACTCACTGCATTTTCTGAACAACTTCCACCATGCCCATTGATAAATGACAAAATAGAATATGGACATTGACTTTCCATTTTCAAGGCAATGTGATTATGATTGCCATTATGGAAATATGGCGGCAAGGGACCAAGGCTTGGAATTGAATATTCAAAGGTATTCAATATTTAGAAAGGACAAGAAAAAGCGATAAGGAGGTAGGGTAGTGATAATAATGAGGAATGGGATCAATGGAGTCATAGAGTCATAGAGATGTACAGCATGGAA
>NC_057735.1:24868924-24886319 GCF_004010195.1 Chiloscyllium plagiosum
TGTAGGGCTATAAGGTGTAAGGATAAAAACACATGCCTTCTATGACCATAAGTTATCCTGAAGAGCTTTACAGACAAGAAAGTATTTTTGAATGACAGTCAATTTGTACTGGATAAACCCAACAGTGAATTTTTGTATAACAAGCTTTCACCAACAGAAATGTTATAATGGCCAGGTAATGTTAATATGGTGCTTATTGGAGGATAAATATTGTTCTGGATGCCAGGGATCCAGATAACTCCTTTCCTTCTTTTGAATAGTCTCACAGGATCTTTTAGATATATCTGTGAGGGCAGACCAAGAAATTGTTTATGGGCTCATCCAAAAGGTACCACACCTCAGACCAGCACCTTCACAGCAGTGTACTAATGAGTAATTGTTGACAGGGGGACGTGATGGCCTAGTGGTATTATTACTACACTATTAGTTCAGAGACCTAGGTAACATTCTGGGGACATGGGTTCAAATCCTGCCCTGACAGATGGTTGAATGTGAAATAAGAGTCTAATGATGAGCATAAATTTATTGTCAATTGTTGGGGATAAACCTATCTAGTTCACTAATGTCCTCTAGGGAAGGAAACTGCCACCCGTACCTGGCCTACATGAGACTTCAGACCCATAACAATGTGGTTGATTGATGGGCAATAAATGCTGGTCTAACCAGTGATAATCTCATACCATGAATGAATTAAATAAAAGAGAATCATGATTTTTATGCTCAATACTTGGAACACAAGCTTTTGATTCGGAGGCAAGATCACTACCAACAAAATCACTGATTCATGGGAGCCTGCAGCATTTTTGAGAGGTTAGGAATTCTGCCAGAGGTTGGAGATCAGGCAGTTGGGGAAATTGAAGATTAGGGCACCTAAAGGTCAGAGTCATTTTTAATTCCATGCTGCTAAGCATAGGTTTTCCCAGGCACAATTGGCACAAGAAATCGAAGCCTCAGGCACAAAGCCAAGTAGCAAAACAAAACAGGAGCAAATGTTAGGCCAGTTGTTTTGAATGTCTTAATGCTCTAAAGTTTGCTTTCAATATGGGTTGAGGCTGTCTCTTCTTTGACCTTTAGCAAAATGAAGTCTGGCAAGGCCTACATCAGATTTATGCAAGTACAATACAGTTGCTTTTTTGGAACAATGTAGTGGTATCACAAAACTAGATTTCTATTTCCTCTCTATCAATGTATTCCTCCCATGAGCACTATGTAATAAAACAATATAATGGATTAATTTCAAGAAAGGGAACTGTGAGAAAATACATGAAAATAAATCTTATCAGATTTGTATTAAGATAAATGAGGTGTAATATCAATGAATTTTCATTGCTAAAATGACAACACTTTCTATAGTTATCTCGTTAAAAAGGATGATGTCAGGTTTGTTGTTTGCTGAGTTGAAGTTGATTAGCTGTAATATTTCACCTTTTGCCAGTATGGTTTCTCTTGCAAATTTAACAAGACCCAAGGGATCTATTTATGAACATCTTTGTCTGTTTTCTCATCAGCTGTGATTCAACCCTTTCAGAGAAAGCACTATTTCTTAATTAATCATTCTTGGGAACAAATTAAAAAGTGCAGTTCAATATTAGGCACTCATAAAATGTTATGTGAAAGGAAGGTATCTTTCTACTAATCTGCATATACTTATATTCTGCCACAACAATATGACATATGGACTATTGATATTTGAGTTCCAATGACCAATTTAATACCTGGGACTTGCATGGGCTGAAATGTTTTAAAAAAGGACCAGAAACAGGGGCATAACATGATCAATAGTTTACATGACTGACACAAGTGACCAAACTTTAGGAAACCAACCTGGTTTAGCTAACAGTTAGTCAAACTGAAATTAACATTGTACCTAAAAGCAATGAAATCTATCAATAACCACCGGCACCCTTGAACACTCATCTCCTATCTAACTTGCACCATCGTGAGACCTTTCACTTGTTGGAGATGATAACGTTGCCAATAGTTATGAACCTGAAAAACAAAAAAAAACACAACATGCAGTCAAGTTTGAATTTCAAGGAGTTGCATTTGGAAAAGTCAGAGATGGATTTTTGTCTGCAGAACTGCAGGTTAGAAAATACTCTCACTGTCCCTATTACTCAAGAAGAAATGTTGGTGACAGCACCAACTGTAAAAAAAAAATCTGGAAACCAGAAAGTTAAAAGATAACTGCAATATTCTATTATGCTATGATCCTATTACTGACCAAAGACTGTTTTAGATTAGATTACATTACATTACATTACATTACAGTGTGGAAACAGGCCCTTCGGCCCAGCAAGTCCACACTGACCCGCTGAAGCGCAACCCACCCATACCCCTACATTTACCCCTTACCTAACACTACAGGCAATTTAGCATGGCCAATTCACCTGACCTGCACATCTTTGGATTGTGGGAGGAAACTGGAGCAAACCCACGCGGACACGGGGAGAATGTGCAAACTCCACACAGTCAGTCGCCTGAGGCGGGAATTGAACCCAGGTCTCTGGCGCTGTGAGACATCAGTGCTAACCATTGTGCCACCGTGCCACCCATAAGACTGTATGCTTGATGTTGCATCTTTTTTTTTCCTCAGGGCTACGAGGTAATAAATCTGTATTTTTTAGCTAAACAAAACCTTGTGATTGTCTGTTACAGCTACAGTAGCAATTAGTTGACCAAGTTTAATTACAGAGTTATAGCTAAAAAGAACCTAAACCTTTGTCCAGGAAACTGAAAAGAGGCCAACGGATATACCCTCCTCAGATGGTCATAAGAATTAGAATGTGATATATAATCAAGATTTTACACCATTCAGCTGAGTAAAAATGTTACTACAATTGGATGATTGCTGGTTAACTGAAGGGCTCCTCAGCCCTTCTAATTAACCATAGTGACCCAGAATTCAGCATCAAAATCTTCTTCAGAAGAAACAATACTGGCCATATTTTGAGGTATAGAGGTTTGACGCTGAGGGGGAAATTGTACTGTAGGTAGAGAAGCTGGGCTAGTAAATTATGTTAATTAATGTTTTCTAGATTTAATAGGATCAAAATTCTGAAAGTGCCACTTTACCAAAGCAAACAAGTGTAGAAGTTAAGTCCGCCCATTCTTGAAGACTCTGTCTCTATCAAAATCATTAATTATTATTGAAGGAACAGAATGCTGTGGTCAACTAAATCCGAACTTTAAAGTTAGAACCATATTTCTCTGCCTAATAAACCCAAGGGATGTTCTGAGCCAAAATATAAATGTCCCAGGTGTCTTTGATGTGACAAGGAGTCAACTTGATGTAGAGTCAGAAATGTAAGCCATCTCTTTTGGAATTGGTTAAAGATTTGGAGCATCTCCTCATTCAGACCTCAACAGAACTTGTGCTAGCCTAGGAAAAGTGTGGTAAACCTTGTTTATAGTAAATAACATTTGCTCAGCATAGTTGGTTTTATGTAAGTGAAGGTTTTTGAGAAGGTAGAAGAAAATATAAAAAATGCTGATGAAATCTCCTCAGCCCTTCAATTAAAATGGATGTTGCTTTATATCTTAAAAGAAAACTGAATACTGTTGCAACAGTCATCACTTTAAACATTTTAAAACAATTATTTAAAAGTTTACAAGTTTTAAGAAATAAATGATAAAATATTACCATAACTGCTCTTTCATCACCACAGGTGTCTAATCAGTAAATCTGTCATCTTGGCTCATATTCCAATTCTGACAGTTTATTTATCAGTTACAGAGACAAATTACTTCTTGCAAAATATTTCTATATTATCAAGTGTTTTATCACATCCCCTTCAACAATGATATATTGGCTAGTTATGATCCTATTCAATTCGCGTAAGTCAAGTGTGTCACATATTTACATCTTTTTCTGTCAAATATATTAATTCCGTGTTTGGAAGCAGAAAATTACTTTAGCATTTGCTAAGGGACGTTGGCTGCATTGATAGCAATTTCCCATATTACACCTATTTGAATCATTAATTCTTCTTAAGTTACTTAGGAAATAAAGCTGTCATCACCAGAACATTGGAATTTGGAGCAGATTAATACTAACCCTATAGAAGCACTCTGATCTCTTGCTGTTGTAATCTAACTTAATCTTGTATGTTTCCATCATGTTGTTGCATACCAGGACAGAAATGCATGTATTTATATTTCTTTTTCGAGCTACAGAAAGCATCTCTAAAAGTCAGCATTGTATTTAACGTAGGTCTAAAAATAAGTGCCATTCTTATCATCATTGTACATATTCTCAGGTGAATATTCATGCAGTAGGGAAACCAAAAAACATATTTTGACCAAGGTGAAGCAGATAGCATCTCAGCATCTATCTTTTCTATTTCACCTTGACCATCAAAGATCATGTCTGAAATATTTTTACTGTATTGCCTCTGATATAGCTGAAACAGAAATATACATGTACAGGAGGAGCCAATTCAGCCCTGTTTTTGTGCAGGCTGAATTGAGTTATCTAGTCTATTTCATTTTTCAACATTTGGCCTGTAGGTCACAGCACTTCATGTGCATATTCAAGTATTTCTGAAATGCAATTAAGGCTGCTGCCTCCATCACACTTTCCAGTAGTGAGATCCAGAACCCACTATTCTGTTGGCATAGAAAATTCCCAACTTCAGTGTCCCCTGTGTAGTTTTTTTCTAATGTGTGGGTGATTTAGTTAAGTCTATTTAATGTTTTTTGTATGGCTGCTAATGATGATGCTTTAATGGATTGACAAGTGTATGGCTTAAAAATAGGGGGTAGACCATTTAGGACAGAGATGAGGAGAAACGTCTTCACCCAGCGAGTGGTGGCTGTGTGGAATGCTCTGCCCCAGAGGGCAGTGGAGGCCCAGTCTCTGGATTCATTAAAGAAAGAGTTGGATAGAGCTCTCAAAGATAGTGGAATCAAGGGTTATGGAGATAAGGCAGGAAGAGGATACTGATTAGGAATGATCAGCCATGATCATATTGAATGGTGGTGCAGGCTTGAAGGGCTGAATGGCCTACTCCTGCACCTATTGTCTATTGTCTAATGTCTATTGGCTCTTTGCTTGCCACACAAATACACAACCAAAGGAGACACACAATTTAGAGGTGGCAAATCGACTCTCATTTTTTATGTCAATTAATTTAAACCTTCATCCTTGATTATTGATCATTCTGAAGAGATAGTTATGCATATAAATGAAATATTTTTGGTTAATAATTTAACTTTAAGCACTGTCCAGTTACTTCATGTTCTTTAAAAAATATTAACCAGCTCTAAAGGGTCATTTCTATTTCTTGAGTAATTGTCCCAGGCTCTCTGTTCCTTCATGTGTTACTCCATATTGTCATTTCGTGGTGATATTTCCCCTCCATTTTTTGTAAGATTAGATGTTGTGAATGTAGGAAACATGGATTTTAATTTATAGTAGTCGTGCAGTGTGAAGTCTATCATCACCCTAAGGGATTTCAGCTAACAGCTGTCATTGTGAATGAAAGGTTATGATCCCAATATTAATGGGGAGCTGCCTATGGTGTGAGAACACTCAGTGACTCAGGGAATATGGGTTTATTGGATTCTGCTGAACTTATCGATGGGACCTCATTTACAATAGCTTTGGCAATCTCTCAACAGACGGCAAAAGAAATTAACAGACCAACTCTTTGGCAGTGGCACAAAGAAGTCACAGAAAGCTGCAGCTCACAACTATGGACACAATCCCTGTCAGTAAATATTGGATAAAGGTGACATCCTTCCATCTAGAGATGGGGGAAGAAAAAGAAACAGAATCAGGTTGCTGAGACGGAAGAGAGTGAGAATATAAGAGTCACAGGTAAATTATTGAGAGGCTTGAAGAGAGCAGTGATTACGGTTCAGGTCGGTGTAGACCAGGTCTCAGGAGAATTGCAGTTCCTACGCCTGCTCCGTATAGCTCACAATTTAATATAAGTAGATCTTCAGCAATTAGCTTGGCTATTCAGCATTCCCACCACAACCCAACCCCATCACAGCAGATTACAATCTGAAACCTACAATTTGGTCCTTTCCTTTACTTATTGTTAAATTTAAGTAATCAACAATGCACTGATTTTCAATTTGATCCCCACTGGTCTTTTCTAAGAGCTTCCTCAATGGTTACTTCCTGTTGGTTAATTTTATAAGGCTTTAAAAATGGTCTGGTTGGTGTTGGGTTATTCAATCAGATAAATTCACCCCACCTCCTGTCATAATATTCTGATGTTGGCTAAGTGCAACACAAATGAAACACATAGATTCCAGTTACTTGAAGATTTATGGTGGATTTATTTACTGCCCAACTGATACATACAGTGGACATCTCGAGACACAATCTGTGCCTTGAGTGCTATAGCAAGAGGGCTTGTGGACATACAATAACATCCAGATGCTTGGTCTTTTTGCTTATTGAGTTCTCAAAGTGACATAATTTCCAAGGTGATAACACAAAAAACCTTTTTTTCCCAAAGATTGCTCTTACATTGTACAATGACAACACATAAACATTGTTTTGGAGATGCTGGTGTTGGACTGGGGTATACAAAGTTAAAAATCACACAACACCAGGTTATAGTCCAACAGGTTTAATTGAAAGCACACTAGCTTTCGGAGCACTGCTCCTCTATCAGGTGGTTGTAGGCCTGATGAAGGAGCAGCGCTCCAAAAGCTAGTGTGCTTCCAATTAAACCTGTTGGACTATAACCTGGTGTTGTGTGATTTTTAACCATAAACATTGGGTTATAGAAAAAAGTATTTATACAGAAATTGGAATTATAAAATGTTTAAGGACAGAATTCTAAGCATCCATATATCACTTCTGTAATCTATCAACTCTTCCAGGATTATGGATTCATAACTACCACTAAAGGTATGCTAATATGAATTTCCTGTGCTTATCACAAATTCTTGAATGTTTCCACTGTTGGATATGTGACTCTGACCTTTTTGTCCCATGTGTAGTTGAGGTAGTATTACCCACCTGCATGCTGGTCAATGCACTGCCCTGTCTTTTGATGCAGAAGTGTGCTTTGCATCTCAGAGAATTTGGATAGGAGGTGGTATGGCAAAATTGTTTGCTTTTCTTCTGAATAGGACTCTGTTAATGGTGGTAAATCCATAACTGGATAGGTTGATCTGAGGTGGCAATACAATGGTACAAACTGTGTGTTTGGTGACATTGTTTCATCAGGGAAATGTGGTAAGGATGTCACAGGAATCAACCCCCATCTGGCACACACATCCTTGAAAGGAACACTGCAGCCCATTGTCAGAAACAATTTTCTTCAGATGCACCCAATGTACTAAATATGGCAGTAAATATGTCACAGATACACCTAAATTGTCCTTTACCTGTCTGATATTTGAAAATCTGGAGAATTGGTAATTAACAGTAAGTCATCTCTATTCACAGTAAATAAACTAATGGTGAGTTTGGACCAAGGGACTGATGAAATCTTGTGTGGGTGTAGGTGTTTTCCATGTTACTGCACTGGTGACTCTGGTGTGCCTTACATTGTCCTCACTGACTTCTCATTATCCGTGACCAATGGACAGCATCGTGCACAAGTTGTCTCATCTGCTCTATGCTGATATATTTTTAGAGCAGTTGCAATAATACATTCTAATGGACAGCATTTCAGGCACAAGTTCTTGTTTTCCTTCGAAGAAAACAGCTCTTGGGATACTGAGCTCATCTCAATTGTTGTAGATCCTGGACTTACTCAATTTGAATATTCTTGGTCTTTCTGCCATCATGGGTACCTTGGTAATCATATGGATAGTCACAAAGGTGAGAGCTGTAGTTGGTCCACTTAAGTCTATTAGCGGTAAAATATTTATGGTTTTGATGCTGAAATTCCATAGTTGCACGGAGTAGTTAGTGTACTAACACAAGAGATTTTATGAATTTAACTTAGTGGTTGTTGGTTGTACCACAGAATTCCATCGATCTAAACCGCATAGAATCATAGAGTGATACAGCTTGGAAACAGATCCTTTAGTCCAACCAGTCCATGTCGAACATAATCCCAAACTAAACTAGTCCCACCTACCTGCTTCTGGCCTATATCCTTGCAAACCTTTTCTATTCATGCACTTATCTAAATGTCCTCCAAAGTACAGACTAGCTGGATATTTGCACTAGTTTCAATGCCAACCTTGGATTTCATTATGTGCTTGCATGTTTTCTTTTCAGCAAATGCTGTTGTTGTGACAAATGTTTCTAGTTTGTTGACTTTGTCCACAAAAAGTTTTAAATTCACAACTAGGGGGAAAAGTAGGTTATTTGGCCCTCTGATTGTAATATGTTCCACTCTGGGCATTGACTCAGGTCAGTCTTGCTATGAACACTGTGTATCAGTTTACATTTGCAGACCTCTGGTCCATTCCTTGCTACTGTTGGTATAATTCTGTGCCTGACTTCTGTTTGGCAGTGTCCTATCATGGCAATTTGCTGTACGCTTGGAGACAAAGTTCTTGCATACATGGGTCCATTGTTCTGTTCAACCACATAGTTTACACAGATCTTAGTTCAGTGTGGGGCTGACTCTTGATGGCAATTCACATTTGAAGTGGCCTTTATGTATGATAGGTTATAATCAGTTGCACAAGTGTGGCCAACTCAGATTCTCACAATTTGGAAAGAAATCTTATTTTCTTCAATGTTGTGTACTGTGGCACTTTCAGGATTGCTGTTATATTTTGTTTACTGTTCCTCCACTTGGCTTTCAAAGTGGTAAAGCTGGTTTCTTCTTTGTTCTTTTTTACTTAAAGAAAACATCCCACCAGTGCACCATGCAACATTATTTGTGTTATAAATCTGACAACCACAAGGTACATTCATTCCATTTACTTGCAGACCTCTGGTCGGTGTACTTAAAGCTGAACTAATATGTACAGAACTAAATAATCTCCAGACACAGCCTGTGCTTCAGTGCAGAGAACCTGTGATCTTGTGACAACATTCAGGTACTTAGCTCAGTTGCATGTTGAGTTCATGAAAGGCTATCCCTCCAAAAGTTAGAATAAACACATTTGGCCACCCCCAATTCCACCAACCCTCTGTTACCTGTTGTTAGAGAAGCAGTGTGGGTGAAGGGGTTTGGGTTAAAATCAAGACTGATGGCTCTGTATCATGTTGAGCAGATAAATCTCTGGTGAACTCTCCAAACTGTACAAGTTTAGCCAATTATAACTAGGATTGGGACCACAATAATTTAGTACAGATTTGAGTTATGGAAAGCAAAAATGTCCTGGCTATCAAGTGTTTGTTGCTGTACAGTGAACTGTGTGTGCTTGGTTCCTGGATAATTGTGTGCTTTGCTTTGATAGTGTTGACATTTTACTCTTGAAGTTCATAGGTGAACGAAACTAGGCAAACTGTATGAAATTCAATATTTTTACAGTGTAGGTTCTATCCTAGTAAACAGATTTTTAAACTTTAATTTGTGCATCTATGCTATAAAGTTACTGTATATTATAAATGCATTGATCCATTTTCCACAGCTGTGAAACTATGGCAACACAAATCCAAGGATAAATCCTCTGGGTTGGTCTAAGACTATAATTGTTCCAGGTGTTTTTTCTTCATTGGTAATAATATCTTTTGAAATAACACAAAAAGTGCCTATGTGCAGGAAATGCAAGATAAATAGAAAAACAGTAAATTATTTGGGAGATCCTTCAAAACATCATGAAGGCATAATAAAGGCAGTGATAAATTCTTTCCAATCTATCAGGAATCACCTTCTTAACATTTATGGACATCCACAGGGAACCACTGGTATGCCTAGTGGGATTGAAACACTCCTCTGTAAAAGGTGTAAATCACAGTTTGTTCTTGATGCTTACTGCACATTAACCACACAATACCTCCATCATAATGTGCTATTTTGTCATGGGAACTATCAGAGTAACAGACACTATTTCCAGTAGTCAGCTAGAGGGCAGAAATTCAAGGCAACAGTCAACAGGAAAGAAGTGAGTTTTTTTTCCATTCAATTATGGGAGGATGGGTGTTGCTTGCTGAGCCAGAATTTATTTCTTACTTAGAACATAGAATGTTATAGCGCAGTACCAGCCCTTTGGTCCTCGATGTTGCGCCAACCTGTGAAATTAATCTGATGCCCATTTAACCTACACCATTCCATTATTATCCATATGTAAGTCCAATACCCATTTAAATGCCCTTAACGTCAAGGAGTCTACTTTGTTAGGCAGGCCGTTCCACACCCCTACTAGTCTCTGAGTAAAGAAACTAACCCTGATACCCTGTCCTAAATATTTTACCCCTCAATTTAAAGCTATGTCCCTTTGTGTTAGCCTTCACCATCAAAGGAAAAAAGCTCTCACTGTCCTATCTAACCCTCTTATTATCTTATATGTCTCAATAAAGTCACCCCTCAACCTTCTTCTCTTCAACGAAAACAGCCTGAGTTCCCTCAGCCTTTCCTCATAAGATCTTCCTTCCATACCAGGCAACTTCCTGGTAACTCTCCTCTGAACCCTTTCCAATGCTTCCACATCCTTCCTATAATGTGGTGACCCAGAACTGTACGCAATACTTCAGGTGCGGCTGTCAAGTGTCTTGTACAGCTGAAGCATGACCTCGTGGCTCTTGGTTCCGCAGTTAAGAGTCAAACACATTGCTGTGCCTTTCAAGTCACATATTGGCCAGACCAGGTAAGAATGGCAATTTCCTTCCCTAAAGGATGCTGTAAAGCAAAAACAAAAACAGAAGTTGCTGGAAAAACTCAGGTGGTCTTCCTCAGAACCGTTTTGAGGAAGGGTCACTGGAACCAACACATTAATTCTAATTTCATTTCATGGATGCTGCTAAACTTGCTGAACTTTTCCAGCATCTTTGGTTAATCAGATAGTTTTTTTTCCCAACAATGGAAAATAATTTCATGGTCATTATTACACTCTTAACTCCAGATTTTTATTAAATTCAAATTCCACTGCAGTGGAATTCAAACCAGGGGTCCCCAGAAAATTACCTGGGGAGAGAATTTCCCAAATACAAAACTGAAGCAGTAGAGGAAGCTGAAAGTGAAAGAAATTTTTAAAGCATGAGTACATAAATGTTAGTAAAACATTGTGGGAAAAATGTATGGAACTGTGACAAAGCAGATGGCTTCTTCAGAGAGCTATTGCTAGTGCAATGGATGTTCAGCTTTTTTAAGGATGTCCCTTAAAATATAATGATTCCAGCAACTAAGGCAATAAATCAGAGAGGAACATTTAATCCAATTGAAAAATGTACTATGAATTAATTTGTAAATATTATTTATTGATATTTATGGCAAAATCATAAAGTTGAATAAATTTCTTCATGTAGTGACCACAGCAACTCTTTTCTAGCCACTACCACCATAACTCCTGCCAGTAAGAAGCCATAAACTAAATTATGTAAAAACAACTTATTATTGTCCACCAGGTCAATAGAGAAGGAATATATAGGGTGTATAACATGCTGTTTCCCAGCCTGGAATAATTATGTCACACAGCCACTGTGCAGTCATCTAAATGTTGAAAAAAAATTAACTTTTTGGAAATGATCTATTTTTATTGCTTAATTTCGAAGTCATCTTAGGGGTTCACACACGAGAAAGGGCTCCTATAATTTAATAAAATGTTAAATTGCAGAGATTCCACCTTTCTAGAGTAATTGTAGATAAATTCAATGTGTAACATTATGCAAAATGAATTACAAATTTTTATTAAAAGCAAAAGACATTATTGTCCTTAAAATGTGAGGTCATATATAAAATCTCAGTATCATCTATATTAAGAGGATTAATAAATCCCTGCAATCCCTGGTGTGTGAAATGTCCTTTCAGTAAACTATTCCTTAGCTCTTCCTGGGACTTTGTAGATATTAAAGTGCTTGTCTCAGTACTTTTGTAGAAAAACATAAAGCTTAGCTTAGGACTGCAAAACCTGGCTGAGTGGTCACCTGATCAAAACAAAACGTTTTTAGGAATGTATTCTATTATTGTCCTGATCTGTGATATGCTTATTTGATTTTACTAACAAGTTATCTAACTTTTTCAGTAAATCTTAGAAAAAAATATTCTTACCAACATTGTATGTGCATTGCCTGTCATCCAACCTTATTTCCAGTATTATGCATTTGATGTTAACAATTTTCCTAAGAAGTTAACCAAATTGGCTTTTCCCATTGGTCTCTTGGTTGTTTAACATGTTTTTAAACTATTGTCCTCATTTTACAAGGCTGTGTACTTCAATGACAAGATGTTCAGTAAAATAATTTCAAATCTTAAATGAATGTCACAAATTATGTTACCATAAAATACATCTGCAATACCTCACTCAGCCACATGAACACTGGAATGTCTCTCCACCCATACAGACTCTTTTTTTAGTTCCTTTCATTTGACTTTGGACAGTTCTTGTATGTAACACCACAGCCAAAATACTGCACTTTGTGCAGACTGGCAGCATGGGGGTGTCATGATCAATATTACTGGTCAGTTTTAGGAGCCATATAACCAGTATTGCCACCACACCCTTCATTACTAACATTGTGATCACTTTCAATTGAGCCATGACCAGTAATACTTGAGTTATTCTAGCTCACTGATGCTCAAATACCTTAGTGTACTGGAGCCAGTATGACTTTTCCCTCTCTACAAAGCTAATGACATTTGGAAACACAGCATTTGAACACTTGTTTGGTTCCATCAAGAAAGCTATCTTAATATCCAGGAATATTTAATCCTCTTCTGCTGGGTTTCTTCCCTCTTTGAATCGATCTTCAAGCCACCTTTAGGTTAAATTGACTTATTTACAGATACAGAGAAATGCAATTGTCTTATACTTATGCATTACCTTTCCAGCCATTGAAGAAATAGTGGTGTTGATTACTTAATAATGAGTAGGGACTTAAAATCTGGAAAGCTGTCATTTTCAGTGCTGAGTTTACATATCAAGTATACACATGTTGAAATTTTGAATGTGGCTTTTAAACAACTGATCTATACCACTGTCATTTGAACATAAAACCATGAATTATCAATAAAACTATAAAGCTATAGTTTGAAAGGGTACAGGGGGAGGTCATGTGGGGATGCATAAACCTCCAAGAGCCTCTGGTGGTTTTCATTGTGCATTGCTGTGTAGCTCTCCCATTGCCCTCCCAAAGTAACTAGTTCTTAACCTGTACAAGCTTTTATCACTTTTGTACAATTAATTCTCTCTCTTCTCCAGTGCAGGTTCCAGCAGTTCTCAGCGAATCTCCACCAAGAAGAAGTCAGGACTGGACACTTCAGTGTGACCTCCATCTCTGAGATGGAAGCCATTCAACCCTTAATGAATGTGCAAGTAAGACTTTCACTCTACTAGCTCTGAGCTTTCCTCAGTTGGTTCTCTACCTAGATTAGATTCAGGAGTGCAATCTGATAAGCACATCGCTTACACAACTCTGCAGCTTAACAAGAAGGAAATTTCCCAGGTCTCTGGAACTCAAAGGACTGCCGGAGATCTGAATAGGTATTTTCTCAGCAGCAGGCAGAAGAATTTGGGCGTGGCTCTGTGGTTAGCACTGCTGCCTCCCAGTGCCAGGGACCCGGGTTCGATGCCAGCCAGCGACGACTGTCTGTGTGTACTTTGCACATTCTCCCCGTGTCTGCGTGCGTTTCCTTCAGGTGCACCGGTTTCCTCCCACTAACCAAAGATGCGCAGGTTAGATAGCCCAATGTTTAGGGGTAAATATAGGATAATCGGAGAGGGGAAGGTGTCTGGGTGGGTTACTCGCGGAGCGTCAGTGTGGACTTGTTGGGCTGAAGGGCCTGTTTCCACACTGTAGGGATTCTGTGAATTCAATGGAAAATCCCTGTCATTAGTGAGTTTATTTAAATGTGTAGAGAATCTCAGGAACATTAAGCAGATTTGTCAGAGACCACTGGAAAACTGGATTAAAGGACAAAGGAGTCCACCAGTGTTACCAGTACTATGCTGGCTCCAGCCTGTGTGTGTCTGTTTGCCCACAATCACAGTCTAGCTACTGCCATGAAGATTCATGTCCAGCCCATTCATTGACTGCCAGATACATTCCTTGCCAAAGCCATCGGTGCACATTATCAATAGTTAGGCAAAAGTGAAAAGACAACATCAACCTCATTCCAGGTGCTCTTTCCTTTCTGGGAGACAATGTGGTGAATTGAATTTATTGTCACGTGTACTGAGGCACAGTGAAAAGCTTTGTCTTGTGAGCAATACAGGCAGACCACATAGTTAAGTAGCAGAGATAAGTAAATAATAGGTAAACAGCGGCAAAATCATAAACACAGGTACAGGTGAATGTTAAGAGTTTGTGAGTCCATTCAGTATTCTAACAACAGTAAGATAGAAACTGTTATGAAACCTGCTGGTATGTGTGTTCAGGTTTATGTACCTTCTCCTAGATGGTAGAGATTGCACAGAGGTTGTAGAAAAGCATTGCCAGGGTGGGATGGATCTCTGAGAATGCTGGCAGCCTTTCCCTGACAGCGGGCCTGGTAGATGGATTCTATAGATGGGGGGGTCGGCCTTTGTGATTGTCCGGGCTGAGTTCATCACTCTCTGTAACCGCCTCCGAACTTGAATGGTACAGTTGCCATACCAGGTAGTGATACTCATAGATACTCATAGGTGTTAGCTACTCATAGGGAGAAGCCACTCACACACACATGACCCATAGAAATTTGTTCTGAGGTGCTTGGCCCCTCACCAGTGATGTGAAAGCCTGCAGATCAAAGTCAAGGAGGAAGAAACTGTATCTGTACAGGGCACTATAAGCAGGCCTAAGCCCACAATGCCCAACTGTCCTTACCATGGAAAGGCCCCATCCAACCCATCTGTGGAGTAGATGTCAGGAAAGGAAGAAGAAAATGTATTAATGGTATTTTTATTGTGACACGGATGACACATCATTGTCAGGTATCTTACACTGTTGTAAATACATATTTATTTGTACTCTTTAAATGTCTGTTCTAGTTATCTGTTGGAGCTGGTGAAGTTCTATTCATTTGAGAATTGAGCAGCCTTGATAAAGATCCCAAGATTGTAAGACGTTGCACAGCTAAGTGTTGCTCATTCCCCATAAAAAAAGATTCCTTGAATGCAGATAGCATCGGACATAATGGGTCCATAACAACAATGAGTGCAGTAAAGATGTTGCACTTTAATGTGGACAACACAGTGGCTACAAGCAATATGCAATGATTGGGGCAGGGCCTGCCCAGCACAAATCATCCACAATTGCACCGACCACGTGAGTCAAATTATGGAATCTGTGACACAAATATAGGAATATAAAAAACTGAAGCAAGATTAGGTCATTCGGCTCCTCATGCCTACCCCATTCAATAAGATCATGGCATATCTGCCCTAGACCTCAACTCCATCTTTGTGTCAGCTACTCATAAGCTCTCAACCCCCTTATATTAAGAAAAAAACTCATAAACCTTTCCTGTATTGGTTTTATGCATGGAAAATCATGTCTCACTAACTTGATTGACTTTATTGAAGGAGTAAGGAAGAGGTTTGATGAGGGCAGAGTGTGGACGTGATCTATATGGACCAGTAAGGCATTCGAAAAGGTTACTCATGTTAGACTGGTTAGCAAGATTGGATCACATGGAATACAGACAGAACTAGCCATTTGAATACAGAACTGGCTCGAAAGTAGAAGACAGTGTGGAGCCTTTCAGACTGGAGGCCTGTGACCAGTGGTGTGTTACAAGGATCAGTGCTGAGTCCACTACTTTTTATCATTTATATAAGCGATTTGGATGTGAGCATAGGAGACATAGTTAGTAAGTTTGGAGATGACATCAAAATTGGAGGTGTAGTGGACAGTGAAGAAGGTTGCCTCAGAGAATAATGGAATCTTGATCAGTTGGGCTGAGGAGTAGCAGATGGAGTTTAATTTAGATAAATTTGAGATAGTACATTTTGGAAAGGCAAATCAGGCAGGACTTTTACACTTAATGGTAAGGTCCTAGGGAGTGTTGCTGAACAAAGAGACCTTGGAGTGAAGGTTCATAGCTCCTTGAAAGTGAAGTCACAGGTATATAGGATAGTGAAGAAGGTGTTTGGTATGCCTTCCTTTATTGGTCAAAGCACCGAGTATAGGAGTTGGGAGGTCATTTTGTGGCTGTACAGGACATTGGAATATTGTGTGTTATTCTGGTTTCCCTCCTATTGGAAGGATGCTATGAAATTTGCAAGGGTTCAGAAAAGATTTACAGGGATTACAGGGTTTGAGCTGTAGGGAGAGGTTGTTTAGGCTGGGGCTGTTTATCCTGGAGCTTCGGAGGCTGAGGGGTGACATTATAGAAGTTAATAAAATCGTATGGTGCTTGGATAGGGTAAACAGACAAAGTCTAGGGTGGAGGAGTCCAGAACTAGAGGGCATAGGTTCAGGGTGAGTGGGGAAAAATTTAAAAGGGACCTAAGGGGTAACATTTTCTTGCAGTGGGTGGTGAGTGTATGGGATGACCTGCCAGAGGACGTGGTGGAGGCTGGTACAATTACAACATTTAAAAAGCATCGAGATGGGTATATGAATAGGAAGAGTTCAGGGGGATATGGACCATGTGCTGGCAAATGGGACATGATTAGTTTAGGATATGTAATCAGCATGGATGAGATAGACCAAAGGATCTGTTTCCGTGCTGTGCATCTCTATGACTCTATGACTGCTTTTTGTGATCTAGCCTCAACAGTTCTCTGCTGTGGAGAATTCCAGGCATTCATCAACCTCTGGAAGAAATTCCTTTGCATCTCAGTTATAAATGAGTGCCCGCTATTTGGTAACCATAGCCCCGACTTTGATACTCCTCACTAGATATTGGAAATGTCTTCTCAACATCTGCCCTGTCAAGCCCTCTCAGAATCTTATAATTATCAATAAGATCACCCCTCAATTTTTTCAGTTATAGAGTCATAGAGATGTACAGCATGGAAACAGACTCTTCAGTCCAGCCCGTCCACGCCGACCAGATATCCCAACCCAATCTAGTTCCACCTGCCAGCACCCGGCCCATATCCTTCCAAACCCTTCCTATTCATATACCCATCCAAATGCCTCTTAAATGTTGCAATTGTACCAGCATCCCCACATCCTCTGGCAGCTCATTCCATACACGTACCACCCTCTGCGTGAAAACGTTGCCTCTTAGGTCTCTTTTATATCTTTCCCCTCTCATCCTAAACATATGCCCTCTAGTTCTGGACTCGCCAACCCCAGAGAAAAGACTTTGTCTATTTATCCTATCCATGCCCCTCATAATTTTGTAAACCTCTATAAGGTCACCCCTCAGCCTCTGACACTCCAGGGAAAACAGCCCCACCTGTTCAGCCTCTCCCTGTAGCTCAGATTCTCCAA
>NC_057735.1:24886484-24894050 GCF_004010195.1 Chiloscyllium plagiosum
GCATTTATCTGAATTAAACTCCATCTGCCACTTCTGAGCCCATTGGCCCATCTGGTCCAGATCCTGTTGTAATCTGAGGTAACCCTCTTCGCTGTCCACTACACCTCCAATTTTGGTGTCATCTGCAAACTTGCTAACTGTATCTCTTATGCTCGCATAAATGGCTAAACTGTTCAGCTATTTTGAAAAGTCAACTCTTACTTCTCAGGAATCAGCTGAGTGAATCTCTTTTCAATGGTCTCCAATGCCAATATATTATTTTTAAAATATGGGGATCAAAACTGTGGACAATATTCAAAGTGCAGCCTCACCAACACCTGCACACATTAACAAGACTTTGCTCCAAACTCCCACTAATAAAGGACTAAATTTCATTGACCTTCTGGATTACCTGCTGTACTTGCATGCTAACTTTGATTGTTTCATGTACAAGAACACCCTGATACCTCGGAGTATGTTTCCCCATTTCAATAATAGCCCATCTATTGATTCTTTACATCAAAGTGTATGATCTCAAATATTCCTGTATTGAACTCCATCTATCAAGTTTTTGCCCATTTTTTCAACCTATCCATCTACTTTTGCAAAATCCTTATTTCCTCATCACAACATGCCCTGCCTATTTTTGCATTATTGGCAAATTATTTCAGGGGGGAGCTAATACTATTACAGATGTCGTCAAAATTGATGGTGTAGTGGACAGTGAAGAAGGTTATCTCACAGTGCAATGAGACTTTGATCAGATGGAGTTCAACTTAGATATATATGAAGTGTTGCACTTTAGTAAGGCACATCCAGGCAGGACTATACATTTGATGGTAGGGTCTTGGGGAGTGTTGCCGAATAAAGAGACCTGAGGGTGCAGGTTAATAGTTCCTTGAAGCTGTAGTCACAGGTAGTCAGGATGGTGAAGAAGGCATTTGGTTTTCCTGCTTTTATTGGTCATTGAGTATAGGAGGTGGGATGTCATGTTGTGCTGTAGAGGACATCAGTTAGGCCACTTCCGGAATAACATGTTCAATGCTGGTCTTCCTGCTATAGGAAAGATGCTGTGAAACCTGAAAGGATGCAGAAAAGATTTATGAAGATGTGTCCAGGTTGCAGCTATAGTGAGAAGCTGAACAGACTAGGGCAATTGTTCCTGGAATGTTGGAGACTGAGAGGCAACCTTGTAAAGGTTTATAAAATCATGAGGGGCATGAATAGTGTGAATAACAAAGATCCTTTTCCTAGGGAAGGGGAGTCCAGAACTAGAGAGCATTGGTTTAAGGTGAAAGGGGAAAGATTTAAAAGGGACCGAAGGGGCAACTTTTTTCACACAGAGGATGGTGTGTGTATGAAATGAATTGCCAGAGGAAGTGGTAGAGCTTAGAAATGTGTTGCTGGAAAAGCGCAGCAGGTCAGGCAGCATCAAAGGAGAAGGAGAATCGACGTTTCAGGCATAAGCCCTTCTTCAGGATTATGCCCAAAACGTCGATTCTCCTTCTCCTTTGATGCTGCCTGACCTGCTGCGCTTTTCCTGCGACACATTTCTAAGCTCTGATCCACAGCATCTGCAGTCCTCATTTTCTCCTCAAGGAAGTGGTAGAGGCTTATACAATTATAGCTTTTAAAAGACATCTGGATGGGTACATGAATAGGTAAGGTTCAGAGGAATATGGGCCAAATGTTGGCAAATGGGACCAGATTAATTTAGGATTTCAGTCGGAATGGATGAGTCGGACCAAAGGGTCTGTTTCCATGCTGTGCAACTCTGATACTATGACTATGACTCTTTGCCCCTTCCTTCAAGTCTTTATATTAATATTTAGAGTAAACAATTAAGGTCCTAAATCTGATCTTGCAGCAGTCCACTGGTTACACCTTTTCAATCTAATAAAGACCTATTAATCCTAACTCTGCCTTCTGTTTGTTAACTAATTCTTAAACCATGCTATTATGTCAATACCAGAAATTCTGTCTTGTCAAATCAACTTTTATGTGGCACTTTATCAAATGCCTTCTGGAAACTCAAATACACTAACACCTAACTGCTTGATCAATTCTCTTGTTATAGCATCAAAGAACTTGATGTATTTCCCTTTTACAAATTCATGTTTACTCTGATTATGTTAAACTTTTCTAAATGTCCTTTTTCTTCCTTAATAATGGACTATAGCATTATCCCAAAAACAGATGATAAGCTAATTTGCCTATAATCTATTGTCTGACATTCATCTAAACTCTAATAGATACTGGCCCAACCAAAAACTGAATAGACTAGGACCGGAGGGTATAGCCTCAGAGTAAAGTGAAGACCTTTTAGAACTGAGATAAGGAGGAATTTCTTCAACCAGGCAATGGTGAATCTGTGGAATTCATTACTGCAGAAGGCTGTGGAGGGCAAGTCATTGAGTTTCTTTAAGACAAAGATAGATAGGTTCTTAATAAGTCAGGAGATCAAGGGTTATGAGGAGAAAGCAGGAGAATGGAGTTGAAAAACATGTCAGCTATGATTGAATGATACAGCAGACTTGGCCTGAAAGGCCTAATTTATCACCTATATCTTATGGTCTTCTAATTTCCTACTTTCTGTTTCTCTCCCTGTGGTGTAAAATTATGTCCCAATACATGTGTGAATCATAATGTAATACATGTATTGGGCCAAGCAGTGGAATGTGGTGAAACGGTTAAAAATTATGTCCCAATACATGTGTGAATCTAACCGGAATGGAGGTGTTGCTTAGTCCCGTGTGAATCTTATTACACACCTCCCCGTGTGAATCTTCTTATCTGTATGTAACCAGAATGGAATGTGTTTTTTAGCCTTGCTCTGCTGTTCACATGAATGTTTATATCTGGAAAAGAGTATATCAGCTGGAAAAGTCTCCAGTTCGGTGAGTCTGCTCCGGGGTTACGTTTAACCGCCGAGCGTGGGTTGTTGGCAACCGCTCTACGAGAACTGACGGCTCCCAGTTCCGGTAACATGTAGAGTGAGTATAAGCCAGACCCGTTGGTTGTGGCGACGCTGCGGGGAATAAAATGCCCATATTCTAGCAGACTCGCCTCTTGGTCGTTTGTTCTGTGTCAGACTACTCTCCTACGAACCTGACCTTGAGAATTTTTTAAAACACTCCCTATTGAACATTCTGGTTTTATAATCCTCTGGAACCCTCCTAGAATCCAATGAGGTGAGCCACTGTAAAAGTAGAGATGATGATGTAGTGAAGCTGGCGGTTTAGCAATGTCCACTTGCATGGACTATGCCCATGTAGCATGCACGAATATCATGGTGAAGACAGAGTAGTGTGAAGATCCAGGAAAGCGAGCACCAAGCTACTACACTAGGTAACTGGTCTAACTTTTGTATTAGAAATTGGCACAGTTTCTCGGGAAAGGAGAGAAGTGGAAGCTTCATAGAGACATTAATGAGATATAGTTCATGCTGCTCACCAGAGTTGAAAATTCTGCTCAGGTTTTCCGATGCTGATTGTGGCAATGAGTTCCACAGATTCACCACTCTTTGGCTGAAGAAATTCCTCCTCATCTCAGTTGTAAAGGGTTGTCCCTTCACTCTGAGGCTGTGCCCTCCAGTCTAAATCTCTTTTGTTTTTGGTTGGGCCAGTATAAATAGGTTTATGAAACACTGATTCTGAAATAGTCACTTGTTTTTGATAAGGGTTCAGCATTCTTCTAATTGTGAGGCATCCTCAGAAGGATGCCGCCCGACCTGCTGCGCTTTTCTAACATCACACTCTCGACATTCTCAGAATGCAAAGAGGTCAGTTCAGATCATCTGCTACACTTATTTTAATAATTGAAGAAGCTCATTCTAGAAATTCTGTCACAAGTGTTGCACATGAAGTTGTTCCTTGTCATTGGTGTGGAATGTTCTCCACTGAAACCTTGTTCAAGTGTTACTGTATACTTTAAATCTTCTGAAACCTTGTAATGTTGGTGACAAACAACTGCCAATACCTACTGTCATCAATTACATCTGAGCAGGATTGAGACTGTTAAGCTTGGAGGGAACTAAGCAAGTAGAATCAGTCTGGTTTTAAACTGGCTTATAAGGGGCCTGGAAACTTGAGGGGTAATCCAAATTGAAAATAAGTTGGGAACAGAAAGTATAAAAGCTGCCAGAAAGATAAACAATGCTGTGCATTGACTACGCTTCAAATGCGGAATGATGTCAAAAAGACAAAGTTAACGCACTATACCTGAAAGTACACGGCATTCACAACAAGGTAGGTGATCTAAAAGCCTAAATAGAGGTAAATGGGTTTGATCTATGGCAGTGTTTGCTGACACTGACAACTCCAGACAACTATACTCTTTCTAACATTGAAATCCACTTCAAAATCGCAGGTTCTTCTCTGCACATACGCAGTAATGCATATTAGCATGACAACATACATGAAGTGTACATGATGTCAGTGCTTGGAATTGTGCATTCCTGAATGAGCATACATGCATAGGTGCCACAGTTGTTGGTGTCAGCCAACACTGCCATGATGTAATTGCATTAGAGAAAGATGGCTTCATAATGATATATTTAAGGATATTCACTGTTCACAAAAGACAAAAGGAAAAGGAGGTGGAGTTGTGCTAATGTAGACATGGGATCGAGATGGGATCAGGATAGTAGTAAGGGAGGATCTCAGATCAGAATTACATAGTGTTCAATTTGTTTGGGAGGAGCTAAAAACAACAATAGGCAGCACATATCAGTGGCATTTATTTGCAGGCCAACAAACTAGTGGGGCACAATATTAGTCAACAGGTGAGAGAAGCATGTAGCAACATAGTTATCATGCGTAACATCAATCTGCGTAAAACAGTTGTGGACTAAAGATTTGGAAGCAGGAATGGCACAATGTTGAACTATTCTTTCATTGCTTTCACCTCCATGTCCACTTCTTTGGGTAGAAAATCTTCCCACTCCATAGACCTTTCGCCCAGCTCCAATACTTTCCCTGCACCTGTATCCCTCTGTTTGGCCTCTCACCCACTTTTGATCTTTCCATCAAGAATTGTTGGCAGGATTTTAGGTGCCTCAATTTCTCTGCTCTCATACCCACTCTAAGCAGTCTTCTTCTGAACTTGCTACATTTGATCACTTAGATCTAACCCTGACTTTATTATCAAATCTGCTGACATGGATGGAATTATTGTCACCTGCTTTACCTTGCACAGCCTGATTGCCAACTCTTGGACAGTTCCTTTTATCTCCTCAAGATCATGACTACTGAACATCAAGCTATCATCTTCAGGAGTGTCACTAACCTATCTCCTCTCGAGATCTTCCCTCCACAGCTTTCCATATTCCAATTCCACATTCTTGTGGAGCTGGCTTTTACCTTCTTCTCAACAGCTACAATCAAGTTTTCCCTAGCAGACCTATTGTTCCAACACCACTGAGCTCATCTCTTCTTGTCTTACCTCCACTTATTCTCCTCGTCCAGTTTCTTCTCAACTACCATAATTCTTCTGATGCTATACAACAGTTCATCAGTTTCCGATAGCCTGGCACTAACTGCCTTCTCTGCATAATGAATATCTGATCCCTCTACACATCCACCCTTATGTTTCTTCATTGAATGGGGCCTACAAATTTTTGCTTTAATGTCTTACTTCCTCCAAATAAAAGATGGGGCCATAGATACCCACATGGGCCCTGTTCTGTCTGTTTCTGAGGTTCTTGGAATTTTCCTGGTTCAAGTCTGACCTGGGTCATCTACCACAACTGTTTTTTTCTGGTACATTGATGAATGTATTCATATCATGCTTTTGTATGGAACTGAAGAAATTAATCATTTTTCCTTTTAATGTTCCTGTTCCTCTCACATTATCCCAGTCCATCTCTTACTCATCTCCCCGTTCCTTAACTTCTCTGTTTCTGGAAATTAGCTGTCTACTAATATTCATTAGAAATCCACTGACTCCCATAACTACCTTGACTACACTTTAGTTCCTGTAAAGACTTCATTCTATTCTCTCAGTCTGTCTGTGTCCCTTTTATCTGTTCCAATTATACTGTGTTCCAAGATGGATTTCCTAAATGAGGATTCTTGTTAGGCAGGGCCCTCACTGTGTTTAACTCATTTTTCTGCACTCACCACTTCCCATCACTTCCAGAAATGCAATAGAAAACACCTTTTCATCACTTTCTATCCCAACAGCTTTAAAATGATCATCTTCAGTCCTTTCTGTCTCTTCCATGATACTACCACCAAAATATCTTTCCTTTTCCTCCCCTACGAGCATTCTGAAAGGATTGTTCCCTAGTCCACTCTTCTGTCACCACTCTCCACAAACCCCCCCACCCTCCCCCAACATCTCATTCCTCTGCCATGTCATCTTTCTGTGCAGTTGCAGGAAGGGTACCAATTATACTTTTACCTTTCCTTCCTCACTGTCCAAAACCCTTAACACTCATTCCTAGTGAAGCAATGATTTACTTGTGTTTCTTTCAAACTAGTCTATTGTATTTATTGATCACATTGTAGTCTCCTCCCTACCTCACCACCATGCCCCTTTCCCCACCCAAAACCTTTCCTCACCCCATCCCCCTTTACCTGCAGCTCTCCTTATACCCTCCCCCAGTCCTGAAGGGTTACACCTGAAATGTTGACTTCTTCATTTCCTGATGCTGCCGAGCTTGCTGTGTTCTTCCAGCCTCCTGCTTGTCTACCTAGGATTCCAACTAAGGGTAATCACTTTGTTGAACACCTTGATTCATGTGCAAGCATGCCCCGAACCTTTGAGCTGCTTCATCATTTTATTCCACCATCCTACTCTTTTTTTAGATTACTTACAGTGTGGAAACAGGCCCTTCGGCCCAACAAGTCCACACCGACCCGCCGAAGCGAAACCCACCCATACCCCTATATTTACCCCTTACCTAACACTACGGGCAATTTAGTATGGCCAATTCACCTGACCCTGCACATCTTTGGATGGTGGGAGGAAACCGGAGCACCCGGAGGAAACCCACGCAGACACGGGGAGAACGTGCAAACTCCACACAGTCAGTCGCCTGAGGCGGGAATTGAACCCGGGCCTCTGGCGCTGTGAGGCAACAGTGCTAACCACTGTGCCACCGTGCCGCCCACTAAATGTCTTATGCTGACATTTTTGTTGTAAGTTTACTGCATCGTTCAAGTGGAGCTAAATGCAAGCTGGAGCAAGAGCCCTTCATTTTTCTCTTGAGGACTTTACAGCCTTCTGAACTTAACATTGAATTCAACAATTTCATATCATGAACCATGTCATCCATTTTGTTTTCTCCCACACCTCCTCCTTGTCTTTGCTTTAAACATAACTGACCTATAATCCTGCTATTAATACCTTCTGTGGACCTAGTTAAAAATCACACAACACCAGGTTATAGTCCAACAGTTTAATTGGAAGCACACTTGGTTTCGGAGCGACGCTCCTTCATCAGGTGATTGTGGAGGGCTCGATCGTAACACAGAATTTATAGCAAAAATTTGCAGTGTGATGTAACTGAAATTATACATTAAAAAATTGATTGTCTGTTAAGCCTTTCATCTGTTAGAATACAGTGATAGTTTCACTCCTTTC
>NC_057735.1:24894241-24900365 GCF_004010195.1 Chiloscyllium plagiosum
GTGGGGGTTGTGAGTGTGAGAAAGTGTGTGTGTGTGTGTAGTGAGTGCAGAGTGTCTTAAGTCTGTGAGGGGGTGCACGTGTGAGTGTGTGTGTCTTTAAGGGTGTGTGTGGGTGTCTGTGTGCGCGTCTGCGTGTACCTGTGTCCGTGTGTATGTGAGAGTGTGTGTATGTAGGAATATGTGTGTGTGTGCAGTGCAATGGTGATCACCTGTAATGTGACAAGAACCCAAGGTCCCGGTTGAGGCCCTCCCTATGGGTACTGAACTTAGCTATCAGCCTCTGCTCGGCCACTTTCCTCTGCTGCCTGTCCCGAAGTCCACCTTGGAAGATGGTCACCCGAAGGCCCCAGACTGAATATCCTGACCACTGTGGACCTAAACACTTATTTTCAAACCTTACCACACCCTTTACCTTTTGTTCTGCGTCATCTGTGATCTCTAATCTTTCTCACCCTATAAACCTGATCTTTCCTTCCTCCACTTTCACCTACCCACCTATTTTCTCTATAAAACTCCTCACTTTTGCACGTTTCTTCGGTGCCTCGTATTGGTCTCTAAACGTTAATTCCGCTTCTTTCTCCAGATGCTCGCCGCGACCTCCTGAATGTATCCAGCACCTTCTGATTTTTTTTCCCCCCAACGTTTTGGGTCAACGTTCAGCAGAGCTGGCGATCCTTTATTTCATTCAAAAGGATGGTATCAAAATTGGGATTTGTCCAACGGAGAATTTTTTAAAAAAAGTTTCAGGTTTTCGAAATCCCCAATTCAATTTCAGGTTCTTGGGTTTATCTAAACGTTAGATTAACTCGGCTGTGCTGGCAGCATGGAACAAGACAGTGTTACTTTGCAGATTAGGAGGAAAAGCAAATAAAACGATGATCTGTCAACACTGATAGCTGAGCAATCTAATCTCTTCATTTTATATTTAAATAAAATTCAGGGTTGTTGTGTGACCGAGCTGCTAGGATCAATGCTTGTTCTGTGGACATCTGCCTGTCAATCAGCCGGCGGCGTCGCCAAGGAGACAGGCCACCTGTGAACATCAAGGCTCCCGATTGGTGGCTCGGTTCACGGTTCCGCCCCGGCCAATGAGAGGGCAGCGTCGGCCCCGGACGCCAACATGGCGGCGGCAGCAGCAGCAGCAGCGTTTAGAAATTGTTTGAGATTTTAACCTTTCCGACCGGGGCGCGCCCGTCCTTCTGCACGGTATTTATTTTTCCTTTTAAAAAAAAACACCCGAAAATTCCGTCAGCGCTCCGGTACTGTCAGGGGAAGGAAAGGAAAGGAAGGGAAGGGGAGGTGATGGCGAGCGACAGCAGGAGGCAGTTCTGGAAGCGGAACACCAAGGTTCCCGGAAGGTTCGTGCAAGCGCTCACTGACTCCGGGGCAACCACAACTCGCTGCTAATTTCTTTCCTTGTTGGCCTCCTTTTATTCTTTCCTGTTTTGCTGTTTTTTGAGATTGCAGGGGTTGTCAGTTTGATTTCATGTTTTTAAACACAAAAAAAATCCCATCTGTATCCCAGCTTTAGCAAAGTGAGCATCTGTTTGATGCACTCACACGGAAATGTATTGTCAACTTTACTCAACCACACAAACACATTCTAGCTAGATTCGTTTCCTTGCTGATCAACATTTCTTGCTAATGCCCTCTCCCATTGAAAATAATTACTGTACAGATTGATGTGATCGAAATCTATGTGAAAGTACTCTTGTCATAAACAGTAGTAGTGTGACTTGAGTGCCCAGTTTTACTTCCTTGTCCTTAACCATGTTGGTTTTCATCTTATTGGGTTAAATTTAGCGTGTAACTTTTGAAATAGCTGATTCAATATTTGACATGTATGAAATGATAAATAGTTTATGCACCTCTTCATAGAAAAAGAGTATCACGCTTGGGTCAAAAAACAAAAGTATATAAACATAGGCCATGTCACCTTAACCAATCAGTCTAATAGTACTTTCCTGCTTGCTCAGCATCCCTTGGCAGATTCATCTGTTTCAATGAAATAGCTAAATCCTTGTTAAAATTACACAAGGGTTTCCACCATAACATATTTTAGAAATACTGTCATATTCTGACTATCTTCATGAATTTTCTTTTTACCTCTTTAATGCTCTTAGTAGAATGTTTATTTGTGCATTTGTGTATTCCTAATTGTTTTGTAATTAACCATGTTGATTTTAATTTGTTCTATTATCACCTGTCATGCACATGTAGAATGTGTCACCTATGACTTGTGACTTTGTACTCATTCCCCTGTGTATTATTTTTAATATTGAAAGATGATCCATGAAAACTTTATTCTTTTACAAAACTGTTCCCTGAAACAGTTATAGCTGTTGTTAAAATATTATATAACTGAATGTTATTAAACAATGCATTTTAAGGATCAGATTCCAAACTCTAACATGGCGTACAATCTGCAACAGATGGCAATTTGTGATCTTGGAAAACTTATCAAAATGTTCAACATCAGAAGCCTAATAATGTACTTTCAGTCAGTTGAAATTTTTTCAAGTAATCTGATCTGTCAATTTCAATGAATTTGAATAAATGAAATAGAAAGTCAACTTAACAAACTTAAAATTCTTTTTCATTTTTGTTTACTTTTAATATTGGTTGTTTTCTATAAATATGTCTCAGTTATAGGGTGTATATAGGGTGAAGATAACAGGCCCCAGGTCACATGAAACTTCCCTGAGTTCTGATGCTCCAGCTGCATATGAATAATGTCTGCTGTTGAAACTATCAGTGTCACTTTTGCATAATATCTTGCCCAGAAGAAATTTTTTTATGCTACATTAATTGAATGATTTTTGTTGATAATTTGGGTGACTATTGAGACATCTAGCAAATTAATTGGTAATGAGTTTTGTAACTTCCAAAAATTTCCAAAGCTAGCTTTAATTGGAAACGTTTTGGCATGAAGACATCTATTTTTCAGCTTGGCAAAAAACCTTACTTAGTCAGAAGCTGTAACTAAGCTGTCTTAGTTATGTTATGATAAGGTGAAAATTGCAGAATTGTTTTGTTTTATTAATATGACACTAGCAATATGTGAAATGTCTAGACTTGTTCCTTGACTGATCTTTTTCCTTTTTATGTATGCTTGTTGATTCTTTTCTTTCAATTGACAAAGGCAGAAGTTCTATTCAGCTTCTTGGATGGCTTCCATCTTCTATTTTAGCAGTATTTATGTTTTTAGTTAATGGGGACACTGAAATATTGCGTCTTTGCATGGATTTTTTGGCCTCTGCCTAGTTAGTTGCACTAACTAGGCAGAGGCTAAAACTCTGCACTATTCATGCTGAACTTTGGATTGCCAAGTAGTTGCTTTGAAGTAGAGGTATTTATTTTATAGAGCTCTCATCTAGCATAATGTGCCCCACTTTTCATTGTGGAAACAAACAGTTTGATTTTTTTTGTTGCCGTTAAGTTTTTGTCTAACCTTCATAAAATGACATAAATATCTCAAATAGTGGGTGTTCAACTTCAAGCTACTTTAGAAGGTGAATTTGTCTGCACATCCACAGTATGTACAGTCTAGCTTTTTCTCCCATGTTGAGTTTGATTGAAGCTTATAGTGGTATACGTACTGCGGTGTAGTGGTAAGCTTCTTAATCCTGGGAAAGTTTAAGATTCAGTCATTCCAACTATACTTAATCTTACTGCTATAATTGTGGATCTGAGATCTTGCATGCTGCAACCAGTGAACTGTGGGTAATTAGGAATTGTAAGTAAATGGAGAAAATACAGGCCATTGTCTCAAGCTGTCCACAATAACAGTTGCAGGTGAGTTTAATACAAATAAACAGTACTTTTGGGTATGATTATACTTCACCTTTTGGCGACAAGTTGTCATTAGATTTCAGTTATCTATTGAGATTGAGCCTACTAGGGAACTGACTTGCTTGTAACACGCGTTGTTTCCTCCTGTATCAGAGAAGAATATTTATTTCCAAGATTTCATTAATTTAAAGGATAGTCAAGTGCTTGCATGTATCAATGACTCATTATTTTTAAAGCCAGGACTTTGGTAATTTATTTTTCCTTCTGCATATTTAGAATTTAAGGAGCTTATTTATTTAAGGTTTTAGTGAAGATCTGAACCTCTAGTTGTGGTTGAAGTTGTTGATTGGTTCACCAAGCTGGTTGATTTTCTTGCAAACATTTCATCTCCCTCCTGGGTGACATCTTCAGTGCTGTGTAGCCTCTGGATAAAGTGCTGTTGTTGTGAAAAAAAGTTACAGAAAACCCAGCACCAGAATATATGAACATCAGCTTGCAAAAAAACGACACGACCGGTCCTTGCTCATATCAATACGCACTGACAGTGAAGGACACCAGTTGAGTTGGGGACAATTTGTGATACTGGGACAGACTCAACAAAGAAAAGCTTGGGAATTCCTGGAGGCCTGGTATTCATCCACTGGTTCCATAAACAAATATTGAAATAGACCTATCTACAGACTACTACAGTACAAAACCCGAAGTATATCCACCCACCACAACAGACAGAACCATACAAGTTTGGGGCAGGTCACAATGACAGTGCTTCACCCGGAGGTTACACAGCACTGAAGATGTCACCCAGTAAGGAGACAAAAATTGTTTGTAGTACAAATCAGTAAAATCTGAGATGCTAATAGCAATGTTAGGAATATTAATAATCCATATTACTGACTGGAATAGATCACTTGACACATGAGAGAAAAGAGTTTAAAGCTGTGCTTTGCATGCATATGTGTATGGTCACTTTTTTCATGGGCAATTTTGCTATTAAAACTGCAATCTCTACAGCAAGTTCTGGAATAATAATTAAATTGCTACATGGAGACGTATTTGCTAACAATTTCCTTAGTAACGTTTCCTATTTGTCCTCTTGCTTGATAAACCTCATTTTCCCATAGCCTTTAAATGATGTTCCTAAAGGAAATCAAAAGGAAGAATTATTTTCAGGACCCCAAGTGACATGTTAACCACGTGGAGCTTTCAATTGTAGAGTTCTTGGCGGTTGCTTATGTGACGAGGGGAGGCTTCACCATTAACCCAATTAAGTTTACCTCATCACGACTTGATACTGCACACCCACAGGTTGAGAATATATGTATTTCTTTTTATTAAGAAATAGGATTTCACTGCTTCTAGAAATGCACAGCAGTGACATAATTGTTTAAGTAGAGAGATTGAGTATGAATATTATGTGATCAAATAGTTAAGAAGGAAATGCTTTAAATCAAATTCTGACTTTTATTGTAGCTACAAATGGCGGTGTTTCATGGTTGATGTAACGGAGAGTAAAAGGTTTTAGATTTAGATTAGATTAGATTCCCTACAGTGTGGAAACAGACCCTTCGAACCAACCAGTCCACACCGACACTCCGAAGAGTAACCCACCCAGACCCATTTCCCTCTGACTAATGCACCTAACACTGTGAACAATTTAGCATGACCAATTCACCTGACCTGCACATCTTTGGAATGTGGGAGGAAACCAGAGCACCTGGAGGAAACCCACGGAGACACGGAGAATGTGCAAACTCCACACAGAGTTTGCCCAAGGCTGGAATCGAACCTGGGACCCTGGGGCTGTGAGGCAACAGTGCTAACCACTGGCCACCGTGCCACCCCTAGGCCAATAAAAATGTTCCTTCAATAATTGAAGTCCAGAGGAAGAAAAAGTTTAGAAGAGGCAATGTTCAGTACAACAAAAGAAGAGAAAGAATACGCAATTTCAAGTCTTTAGGTGACTTGAGGTATTAATTATTTTCATTCTGGAGGTGTGAGCTTTCCTGAACAACTTCTCTTTCCAATCCTTCCACTTCCTCCAAACGAAAGGAGTAGCCATGGGCACCCGCATGGGCCCCAGCTATGCCTGCCTCTTTGTAGGATATGTGGAACAGTCCATCTTCCGCAGCTACACTGGCACCACCCCCCACCTTTTCCTCCGCTACATCGATAACTGTATCGGCGCTGCCTCGTGCTCCCACGAGGAGGTTGAACAGTTCATCCACTTTACCAACACCTTCCAACCCGACCTCAAATTCACCTGGACCGTCTCAGACTCCTCCCTCCCCTTCCCAGACCTTTCCATTTCTATCTCGGGTGACCGAATCAACAC
>NC_057735.1:24901134-24909132 GCF_004010195.1 Chiloscyllium plagiosum
CCTATCACCCTCACCTTGACCTCCTTCCACCTATCGCATTTCCAACGCTCCTCCCCCAAGTCCCTCCTCCCTACCTTTTATCTTAGCCTGCTGGACACACTTTCCTCAGTCCTGAAGAAGGGCTTATGCCCGAAACGTCGATTCTCCTGTTCCTTGGATGCTGCCTGACCTGCTGCACTTTTCCAGCAACACAATTTCAGCTCTGATCTTCAGCATCTGCAGTCCTCACTTTCTCTGTTCCTGATTGGGCCAGCAACTATTGACTGTCTTTAATTGACCTTTCACAGTTAGTGATGAGTTGACTTCTTAAACAGCTGCGGTCCAATTTGTACTTTAAGTGCTGTGGGAGGAATTTCCAGGATTTTAACCCAGTTACACTAAAGAAAAGTCAATATATTTCCATGTCAGGATAAGGAGTGCTTTGGGGAGGAACTTGTTGTTGGTTTTGAAGGTGCTTTGAAGAAGACAGTGAATTTTTGCAGTGCAACTTGTGGGTGGTGTTTACTGCTGCTACCGGGTATCACCAATGGAGGAAGTGAATTGTTGTGGATGTGGTTCCAACCAAACTGACTGCATTGTCCTGAATGGCATCATGCTTGAGTGCTTTTGGAACTGTCCTTATCTGAACAAATGGGGGTATTCCATGACACTCCTGGCTTGTGTTTTGTAAATAGCTTTGAGAAGTTAGGAGGTACATTGTTTATTGTAGCCTCCAACTATTTTTGTATCTATGGTATTTATATGTCCGGGCCAGTTTGGCTTCTGGCAGTGCTGTTATTATCAAACTCTGGGTAAAGTTCCCCAATTCATTATGGTTTTATGTGGGCCACCCCAAACAGTTAAGCTCCCAGGTATGGAGGATGATGTGGTTCTCCATCTTTATTCACCCACCATCAGTTGATTGCAACAAATTTAACATAATCCCTTTCTTTTTTAGGTAAGTACATTTGGATCTGGAAGAAAATGTTTTAAATGCCATTGATTTAAGCAGACTTTCTTGATTGACAAAGATTGAGCTTATTAATTACTAAATTTGAGAAAAATTAGTAATACAGCAAAAATACAGATTAGAATTAAAAGGTGAGTGGAGGGATTAAAATCTCTTCATTAGAATACAACAGAGAAAAAAAAAAGAATTGGCTTAGTTGTAACTCTCTTGGAAAATTTAATGGAATAATAGATTGTCTACTAAACAATAACTGTTCCAATATAGTAACATCCCACAAGCACACCCTTGGCAAAAAGCTGTTTCAGAAAACAGGTTGTCTCACGTGCAACTCCAGTAGCCCGGGACGAAAAATATCAAGAGAACTCAGTGTAGCACGGAGAGATGTACTGCAGCAACAGACCCAGAGTTGGTAAAGTGTGGTGCTGAAAAAGGCACAGCAGGTGAGGCAATATCTGAGGAGCAAAGGAGTCAACGTTTTGGGCAGGACCCTTCTAGTCCTTCCTGAAACGTCGACTTCCTTGCTCTTTAGGTGCTGTCTGACCTGTGCTTTTTCCAGTGCTATACTTTGCCAACTCTGACTCTCTAGCATCTGCAATCCTCACTGTCTCCCAGCAACAGACCCAGCAACAACTGAGAGGAAAACCAAGAAACTAAAAATCCAGGATCTGAGTGCTTGACTGCACCCATTCAGTCTGTTTCGGTTGTATCAACCTTTTTTGTTTAAAAAAAACAGCCTTACAAGCTGTTTACTTTCAGTTTTCAATGGACCTCTTGGCAACTCTGTCTTAAAAGCCTATTTTTTAAAAAAAGTACAAAATAGACCATTAAAGTCATAGTATCATTGCAAGGGTTGGGAGGTAATCTATAGGGATTGTTAGGAAATCACTATGCTATTTGTTTAAAATTTTCTGACGCATTTAGTTATAATAGCTCATCAATCCCACACAGAATTTTCCTGAATTCATATTTGCACTTATTTGGACTCTTGATTTTGAAAATGGCTCTTGCCTGACACTTGCCTGAATTTTACTTGCTACTGATTAACCCATACCTGGATGTTGTCCAGATTTTCCTGCATTTTTGACATAGACTACTTCAGTATCTGAGGAATCACCAGTGGTGCTGACTATCCCTACTTCAAACCTTTATAATGGATGGAAGGTGATTAATGACACAACTCAAGATGGTTGATCCTAGGACATCACCTAGTGGAATTACTGCTGTGATGATCTTGATGAGATCACTGACCTCCAAAGCCATTTTCCTTTGTATAGTCATGATTCCAACGAGCTAGTGATGCTTGGCTGTATCCAATTTGGAATACATTGACTTTTGTAACTACTGCTGTTATCTTTGTGCTTGGGTGTTTCTCTCCAGTTTGAGAGACTGTGAGAATGTAGGAATAGAGAGAGAGACTTGTCCATTTCTAGTTACAGATTCATCTCACTAGCAATTACTTGAAATATCATTCACTCATATTCCTATGTTTGAGTTTGTATTCAATCTCAATTGTAGATATTTTAATTATTTCCAACTCATGAGCTTCTCATCAAGGTGTAAATTAAACAGCAGGTAAAAGTTTCTTCAGACTTGCTGGTTTTCGTCTTTTGAAAAGAATGATTTCAGTTCAGACTGTTTACTTTTAATGGTTTCATGAAGATTGGGTGATTACTGTGAGCATTTGAATTTTTTTTTCTTTTAAAAAAATCAGTCCATCAGTGATCCAGATGTTAAACTCAGATGATGGAAGTTGAAATTTGATGATCCGTCATTTATCACTGTTACGACCATTTGATTCCTATTTCACAGTGAATATAGGCCTTCTGGGGATGGCAGTTTTAACTTAAATGACATCAAAATCACCATTTGACTAGTGTCCAATTTATTATGTGGTAATATTACATAATTTATTATCTGTTTCTTGTCCCAGATTTGGAACACTGTAAACAACATGGAGAAAGCGACTGGTTGGTAATATTTGTCATGAATTCTTAGTGGTTGAATTTGCTTAATATTGACCACATTAGTTGACTTACCAGTGAACTAATTGCTGGACTTGTTTGTGGTAGACTAAGTGTACTTATCTTTATGGTTGCACTGTAAATTGGGAAATCTGAGATTGAGGAGTTAGTTGTGTTTTGCTCAGAAAGGATGAAATATTCCTGTCCATATTAAAAGTCATTGACATTTTATTTGATGTCAGAGATCAGAATTGCTTGGTAAGTATTTGATATTGCATTTAGAGTTATAGCTTCAATGGGTCATAAAATTAGTCACTGCAAGTGAATATTATGTAACCTTTGGATTGTCATTGGTGACTTGAAAATTTCTTGACACGATTAGTGAAATCAAACACAAAAACATTTTTACACTTAAAATTTTAATTTCTCAGTAAAAGCTGTACTCAAGTAATATGACTGCCCAACTAATTGAATTTATGACATTGTAGCCATCTTTCACACCTCAATTGTTTTGAAAAGGAACTCTGATTAAGTGTAAGAGTGGTCTGAATTGAGCAGGGATGATACTGCTTCATCTTTGGTAGTTAAAAGAAATCACTGTTATTGGTAGAGTTTGTGTATTTAATAAATGTATTGGTTGTAGAGGATTACAGGAGATATTCGAGTTTGTGGTCTAGGGACAAGGCCATTTATTTTCATTGATGTGTTTGGAAGTCATATTTAGTCATTCAGTATGCTTATTGATGTCTCATGAAATTGCACAGAATTGTAATTTAAATCATAAAATTGAAAGTGGAGTTATGTTAAGAGGAAGTAACTAAAATAGTGTCTGTTGTGAAATAAGAATGCAATCAGCTCAATTAATTTTACTATGAATTGTGTTCTTGTGGGTATTTCTGGCCAGAGGACGCTTTTATTGCTCATCCCTTCTTGCCATTTTGAACCACTGCAGTCCATGTGTTAGCAGTAGGGAGGGAATTCTACGATTTTGACCCATTGACACTGCAGGAGTATGGTAGGTAAGTTGTTGGAGGGGATTCTGAGAAACAGGATTTATATGCATTTGGAGAGGCAAGGACTGATGAGGAATAGTGAGCAATACTTTGAGCGTGGGAAGTCATGTCTCACAAGCTTGATTGGGCTTTTTGAGGATGTAACCAAAATTGGCAGCATGGTAGATGTTGTCAACCTGGAGTTTAGTAAAACCTTTTACACAGTTCTGCATGGTGGACGAATTGGTAAGGTCAGATCACATTGGATTTAGGCAGGGCTTGTGAATTAGATACAAAATTGGCCTGTTGGTAGGAGACAGAGGGTGGTGGTGATAGGTTATCTTTTGGACTGGTGGCCTGTCACCAACCGTGTTCTGCAGAGATCGGCTGTTGCTTGTCATTTACATAAAGATTTGGATGAGAATTTAGGAGGCATGGTTAGTAAGTTTCTGGTTAACACTAAAATTGCTTCTATCATCAACAGTGAAGAAGGTTATCTAAGATTACAAAAGGATCTTGATCAATTGGGCCAATGGGCTGAGGAATGGAGTTCAATTTGGATAAATGTATGGTATTGCATTTTAGTAAAACAAATGAGCAGAGCTGAAAAATGTGTTGCTGGAAAAGCGCAGCAGGTCAGGCAGCATCCAAGGAGCAGGAGAATCGACGTTTCGGGCATGAGCCCTTCTTCAGGAATCGCGATTCCTGAAGAAGGGCTCGTGCCCAAAAAGTCGATTCTCCTGCTCCTTGGATGCTGCCTGACCTGCTGCACTTTTCCAGCAACACATTTTTCAACTCTGATCTCCAGTATCTGCAGTCCTCACTTTCTCCTAAACAAATGAGCAGTACTTCAACAGTTAATGATAGGATCCTGGGTAGGGTTGTTAAATAGAGAGAGACCTAGGGGTTTAGACACATTGTTCTATGAAAGCTGCATCACAGGTAGACAGGGGGTTAAGAAGGTGTTTAGCACACTTTCCTTCATTGGCTGACGATTGAGTTGGGATGTCATGTTGAAGTTGTACAGGATGTTGGTGAGGCCACTTTTGGAGTACTGTGTACAGTTCTGGCTACCTGCAGTCGGAAGGTCACTATTAAATTTTGAGAAGGTTCAGAAAAGATTTACCAGGATGTTGCAGAGACTGGAGCGTTTGAGTTAAAAGGATAGGCTGGGACTATTTTCACTGGAATAATAGGAAGTTGAGGGGTGACTTCATAGAGGTTTATAAAATCATGAGGTTTAATAAGGTGAAAGCGAAGGTCTTTTCCCTAGGGTGGGGGGAGTTGAAAATGAGGGGGCATATATTTAAGGTGAGGGGAAGAAGATTTAAAAGGAACCTGAGGGGCAACTTTTTCACAGAGCGTGGTTTGTATGTGGAATGAGCTGCCGGAGGAAGTGGTAGATTCAGGTATAGTTACAACGTTTAAAAGACATTTGGATAGATACATGAATAGGGAAGGTTAGAGGGATGTGTGCCAAATTAAGGCAAGTGGAGTAGTTTAGTTTGGGTCGGCATGGATGAATTGGACCTATTTCCGTGCTGTATGACTCTGTGTGATTTGAAGGGGAGCTTACAGGGGGTGGTGTCCCTATGTATATGCTGCCTTTGTCATTCTAGATGGAAGTGATTGTTTGTTTGGAAGGTCCTATCAAAGGGGCCTTGGTGAATTTCTGCAGTGCATCTTGTAAATGGTGCACACTGCTGCTAGTGAGCATCAAGGGTGGAAAGAGTTGATGCATATGGATATGGTGGCAGTCAAGCAGGCTGCTTCAGTCTGCATGATATCAAACTGCTTGTGTATTGCTGGAACTCATCTGACTTGTGCCCTGTAGATAGTCGATAGGCTTTGAGGAGTCAGGAGGTAAGAATCAGTAAATAATGTACACATAATTCATTCATGGTATCAACTGGAATTTTTCCCCTCCAAACTGTGATAATGTGCAAATTATATTTGAATTCATTTCTTCCGCTTATATGATATGTCTTTTTCTCTCTTTTTTTCTTTCCTTAGTATACAACAAGTTTATGGAGCTCAACATCCCCCATTTGATCCCCGTCTACACAAAAAGTAGGTTTGCATTTGATTTATTGTTCTTGTCTGGTTTCATAAATCTGTTTTCGATTTGAATGACCTTCATCATGTTAATATGGCCAGAGCTTTGTGAAGCGAAAGAACAATTGATTTCTTATAATTATGTATCAGCCCTACCTAGATGTGACAGTGGATGAGTAGAACAAGGATAATCTAAATGATTTGTTCTCCGCTCAAACCAGGGTTAGAAGCTGAACTATAGTTAATTGATGTTGATAAAATGTAGAGCTGGAAAACCACATAAGGTCAGACAGCATCGGAGGAGCAGGAAAGTACAGGTTTTGGATGGAGACCCTTCATTAGAACTGGGAAGGAGAAAGGGAGCTCAGGAATAAATCGACGGATGGAGGTGGGGCTGAGGGAAAGATAGCTGGGATGGTGAAAGGTGGATGCAGGAAGGTCGGTAGGATGGTCATAGGTGGATGCAGGTAGGGGGTTATTGTGATTGGCCAGTGGGAAGATGGAGTGGATAGGTGAGAAGGAAGATAAGTCAAGAGGCGGGGAGGAGAGGGATGGCTGGCGATGGGTTGAGGTGGGAGGAGGAGTGGGGAGAGTTTGAAGCTAGTGAACTCTACATTGAGGCCATTGGGCTGTAAGTTTCCCAGGCAGAATATAAGGTGGTGTTCCTCCAGTTTGCATGTGGCCTCGTTTTGACAGTGGAGGGGGGAGGGTGGTGGTGTTGAAATGGCTGGCAACCAGAATGTGGTCTTGATTGGAGCATTTAGAGCAGTCCCTGAGTCTGCACTTGGTCTCCGATGTCGAGGAGACCACATCGGGAGCAACTGATGCAATAGACCAGGTTAGAATTGCAGATTAATCTCTGTCGGATTTGGAATGATTGTTTGTGGCCTTGGACAGAGGCAAATGGGAGATGTAGGGACAGGTGTTGCACTTCCTGTGGTTGCAGGGAAAGGTACCAGATGTGAAGGAGAGGTTGGTGTGGAACTGATAAGGGAGAATGACTGAACGGTCCCTACGGAAAGCAGGTAGGAGTGGAGAAGGAAATATCTTTTTCGTGGTGTCTGACTACTGTTGGTGAAAATGGCAAAGGATGATGCATTGGATTTGGAGATTGTGGGGTGGTAAGTTCTGAAGTTACTGTTTAACACTCCAGTGCAAATTGGGAGTTGCTCAATGCTGAGATGCCTTTTTGTTTCATACTTAGAGTATCTTTCCTAGCTTGTCAACTTCGTCTGTACCACTCCAGGTAATGAACAATTCTGTGTAATAATGGTTTAAAAGAAAATATGGTGGCCCTTTTAAAATATTTTGGAAATTTAAAATTTATTCTCAGGACCTGTTTGGAGAACATATGTTGGTTTAGAAGTTGGTGCTAGAAATATGTATTGGATAGCCAATGTAAATGGTAGAATTTAACTTACTAAATCTATCTCATTGTTGAGTGTCTGGTGGTAGCTGTGGTGGTGTTGGTGGTGGTGGTGATGGTGTTGGAGTGCATTACCGAAATGACCACTATCGCAAAAGAAACATCACCCTGCTTTTCCTTACTTGCCTCCGAGCCAAATTACTAAGGTGGCAATATTTTGCCAGTGGTGTATATATCTAGCATACATGAAAGAGCAACTGTATAGAGGTTTTTGAATATACCAAGTGTTAATTTTTCTGTGTGTGGTCTAAATCTTTCAAACTGGACTTTGGGGAATTTGTTTTGATGTACTGTGAACATTTGTCAGTTTTAAAATTGCAGGTGACCCGTGTACTTAGTCATAGAGATGTACAGCACGGAAGTAGACCCTTCAGTCCAACTCATCCATGCCAACCAGGTATCCTAATATAATCTAGTTCCATTTGTTAGCACTTGGCCCATACTCGTCTAAAGCCTTCCTATTCATATGTTAGGTTCTTTTCCCGAGGTTTCACACAAGAGATGCAATTCGCACACAGACTTCTGCAAGCAGTTAAAGTTTATTAAAGCATATACAAGCTAGGTGACCCCCTTTCATCTCGCCGCCATCCCTCGCCCCCCCCCCATCCCTCGCCC
>NC_057735.1:24910150-24992723 GCF_004010195.1 Chiloscyllium plagiosum
GCAAGTATACGAGGTTGAGTCAAAGTGAGCCGCTGAACAAAGAAAATTCACCCCCTTTGTACAGGTCATGTTTACAGATCCTCTGGCCACTCCCCCAAAGTCACATGCCACTCAAGAAAACCCCCAATCACTCTCAGTCACAAGTTACCCCAGGTGCAATGGCAGGATGAGATCCTCCTCTGAGATAATGCGAATTCCCTAATCTTGGAGAATTGTTATGCAGACGATTTTCTAACTGAGTGATTTCCCCAAGACAATGCAGGTGTGACATTCCTCTGGCCAGAGAGCATTTCTGAATGGAAGAGATTGAACGATAGTTTAACTTTACAATAGCAAGGAGGAGTAGTAGCAAATGACTGTCTAATTGGGGTGTGGGTGATTCGCATTCTTGCATGACTGACGTCCCCACCCAAAGCTAGTACAGTTTAATCCTTTAATATTACATTTATGTCCAGAGCGACATTCCTATTTAATCTTTTAACATTATACATAGATCCATCCAGATGCCTTTTAAATGTTGAAATTTTACCAGCCTTCTCCACTTCCTCTGGCAGCTCATTCCATACACGCACCACCCTCTGCGTGAAAAAGTTGCCGCTTAGGTCTCTTTTTAAATTTTTCTACTCTCACCCTAGACCTATACCCTCTAGTTCTGGACTCCCCCACTCCAGGGAAAAGCACCACATCCACAAAAGTCTACTCCCTCCACCAGCGACGCTCAGTAGCAGCAGTCTATATATCTAAGATGCACCGCAGAAATTCACCCAAGACCTTTAGAAAGTACCGTTCATAGCTATGACCATCTCCATGTAGTAGGACAGGAGCAGCAGGTACATGGGAACACTGCCACCTGCAAGTTCCCATCCAAGCCACTCACCATCCTGACTTGGAAATAATAGCTGTTCCTTCACTGTTGCTGTAATCTGGAAAATCCTGGCATTCCTTCACTCAGGGCATTGAGTCATGTGGACTGCAGCAGTTCAAGAAGGCAGCTCGCCATCACTTTTTCAATGCCAATTAGGGACTGTCAATAAATGCTGGCCAGACAGTGATGCCCATGTCCCACAGTAAATAAAAAGAAAACTCCAGTGAATACAACCCTAATCGACTCAATGCCTCCTCATACATCATTTGGAGATGCCGGTGTTGGACCGGGGTGTACAAAGTTAAAAATCACACAACACCAGGTTAAACATCATTCCTGCCATCCCAGAAATCAATGTGGTCAACCTTTGCTGCACTGCCTCTCTAGTATGAATATCCTTCTTCAAATAAGAAGACCAAAACTGAGCACACTTTTCCAGATGTGGCCTTACGAACACCTCCTATAATTGCAGCAAGATATCCTCTTTATACTTTAACATTTTATGTTTGTTCTTTCATTTTGGCATAACTTTTTATTTCAACATGCAATTATATCTGAAATTATAATTACTAAATATGTTTGATTTTCTGGCTGTATTTTCCCCCACAGATTGGGGATCCCACCACTGCAGATCTTATTTCGGACAGTCTGGGAAGCAAAGTTTGCTGCCTTCTCCATAAATGCCAGCAACCAATTTGCCTGTAGCCGAGAGCTTAACAATATTATGTTCCAGCCACTTCTCCATTCTGATGGTGGAGTGATTCCTCACCCATTTAATGGCCTCCATGCAGCAGGCAAGGAATCAGCAGACCCAGAGGTTCCAGGCTGTTAAGAGTTGCTGTCACAATAAATAGCAAATCAGTGCTTCCCCTCTATGTTGGAATATAGATTTAAGGTCACAGCCAGATTGATTTTTATTGAATGATAGAGCAGGCTAAAGGGGTGAATGTGTTCCTATTTATTTTATGTTCTTAAAGTCTAGCCCATAATGTTAAAAGTTGTTTCTTTGACATTTGTGTCTAAGCTTTATCATTATGCAAGTTTCAATTTTGGCATATGTAAGTGAGAAAGGTTACCTAGTTTTAGGCTAAAAATAAATTCAGTGCCAGTGAACTTCAGAATGCTAATTAACCACAAAGTACTTTAATTGATCAAATTCACTGGAGACAATTTTGGAGAAAGAAAATAGATAATGTTTTACAGAAGTGAGAAAGATTGAAGTTTTTTTGGGTTTGCAGCTTCATAAAGGAGGGATGAAGATAATTATTGCACTTGACCTTTTTGATTCTCTGCAGGAAATGTCTTCGTTATTTTTATTAGTCTACTAGAATGTCAGTGATTTTAAATGAGTGATTTGGAATTGGCTAACATAACAATGTCTACACCTGGCTTCAGATTCAGCCTAATCTGATGAATGAATGAAAAAAAATGGGAGTTTTTAAATGGATACCTCTCCACAATTTCATCTGCCCCTAATTGAACATTCATTGACCCTAAATTGACAAAATAATATTATGAGGGCATAAGGAAGTTCTGTTCAGGGAAACAAAGTTACAGTGTTTTTCTGAAGTTGGAAATTAAACCCACTGATAATGCACGATAGAAAACTGCTCTTTTATTGCACCAGTGCCATTACATGCCCCAAAACAAATGAGATCGGAAAAGGTTGCAGGGGGAAATATCTTGGGTGGTTTCCAGGGACGCGGTTGGATTTAATGATTTGAATGGTGACAGATTAGTCATGGCTCACATCAACTTGATAGGGTTCCCCATGGTAGGCTCATTCATAAAGTCAGGGAGATTTGGTTATCTGGATTCAGAATTGGCTAGCTGACAAGAAGTCAGAGAGTGGTTGTAGATAGAAAGTATTCTGCCTGGAGGACAGTGTTGAATGGGGTCCTGCAGGGCTCTGTTCTTGGGCCTTTGCTCTTTGTAGTTTTATAAATGACTTGGATGAGGAGGTTGAGGGTGGGTTAGAAAATTTGCAGATGACTCAAAGGTTGGAGGTGTCGTTGATAGTATTGAGGGCATGGTGGCTCAGTGATTAGCATTGCTGCCTCACAGTAGCAGAGTCCCAAGTTCGATTCCAGCCTCTGGCGACTGTCTGTGTGGAGTTTGCACATTCTCCTCGTGTCTGCGTGGGTTTCCTCCAGGTGCTCCGGTTTCTTCCCACAGTCCAAAGATGTGCAGGTCAGGTGAATTGGCCATGCTAAATTGAGCATAGTATTCGGTGCATTAGTTAGTGGGAAGTGGGTCTGGATGGGTTACTCTTCAGAGGGTCGGTGTGGACTGGTTGGGCTGAAGGGCCTGTTTCCACACTGTAGGTAATCTAATCTATCTAATCTAATCTATTGCAGGCTGCAGCGTGACATAGACAGGATGCAGAGCTGGGCTGAGAAATGACAGATGGAGTTCAACCTGGATAAATGTGAAGTGATGCATTTTGGAAGGTCGAACTCGAATGCTGAATATAGGATTAAAGACAGAATTCTTGGCTGTGTGGAGGAACAGAGGGATCTGGGTGTGCAAGTACATAGATCCCTCAAAGTTGCCACTCAAGTGGATATGGTTAAGAAAGCATATGGTGTTTTGGCTTTCATTAACAGGGATTGAGTTTAAGAACTGCGACGTTTTGCTGCAGCTCTAGAAGTCCTTGGTCAGACCACACTTGGAATATTGTGTCCAGTTCTGGTCGCCCTACTATGGGAAAGATACAGAGGTTTTGGAGAGGGTACAAAGAAGGTTTACCAGGATGCTGCCTGGACTGGAGGGCTTGCCTTATGAAGAAAAGTTGAATAAGCTTGGACTTTTCTCTCTGGAGAGAAGGAGGAAGAGAGGAGACCTGATCTAGGTGTACAAAATAATGAGAGGAATAGATAGACTCAATAGTCAGAGACTTTTCCCCAGGGCAGGATTGACTGGTACGAGAAGTCATAGTTTGAAGATATTAGGAGGATGGTATAAAGGAGATGTCAGAGATAGATTCTTTATGCAGAGAATTGTGAATGCATGGAATGCATTGCCAGCTGTGGTGGTGGAAGCAGAGTCATTGGGGACATTTAAGCGACTGCTGGACATGCACATGGATAGCAGTGAGTTGAGGGGTGCATAAGTAAAGTTACTATATTTTACATTAGGATTAAATCTCAGCACAACATCGTGGGCCAAAGGGCCTGTTCTGTGCTGTACTTTTCTATGTCCTATGTTCTATCAACTCTCACCTCCCAGCTTGTCTCAACTCCTAGCAATTTGCCTATGGGCTCAGGTCCACAACAGATGTCATTTCTGTAGCCCTACACTCATCGGTGGAACATCTGGATAAAAAGGACACCTATATCAGGCTACCACTTTTTAATGCAGCTCCACCTTCTAGATTACGGCATACAATCAGCAAACTCCATGACTTAGTCTCTGCTCCGTCTTCTGCAACTAGATCCTCAACTTCCTTGACCCATAGACCACAATCAGTGAAGATAGACAACAGCACCACTGTCATGATAATCCCTAACACTGGCACCCTGTAAGAGTGCGTGCTCAACCCCCTACTGTATTCCGTGTGACTGTGTGGCCAAATGTTGTCCAAATTCCATCTACAAGTTCGCTGATGACATCACCATTGTAGGCCGGATATCAAACAATGACGAGACAGAATTCAGTAAGGAAATAGAATACTTAATGTCGTGTTTCAAAGATAATCGCTCCCTCAATGTCAGCAGAACTAAAGAGTCTATCATCAGCTTCAGGAAGAAAGGAGGAAGACATGTCTCTATCTACATCGATGGAGCTGAGGTGGAGAGGGTCGAGAGCATCCAGTTCCTAATAGTGACGATAATCAACAATCTGTCTCGACTTCCCACGTATGTGCGTCAGGTCAAGAAAGCGCAACAATGTCTCTTTTTTTCCTCAGGAAACGTAGAAAATTTTGTGTCTGTAAGGACCCTCACCAACCTTTACAGATGCACCAGAGAAAGCATACTGTTGGGGTGCATGACAGTCTGGTACTGCAACTGATGTGCCCAAGACCATAAGAGACTGCAGAAAGTTGAGTATAGAGCCTAGACCATCATGAAACCCAACCTCCATCAAATTGTTGCCCTGGAAAGGCCGACTGAATGGACTTCTCTAATTTCAAATTTAATGCTGATCTTGTTTTTGTGGACCTTCCGCACAGCTGTAATCTTGTATACCTTGCTCTATCTAAACACCCTATGATCTGTATGTCATTGTATGCTATTGTCTATCTGTACTGCTTGCAAAATAAAACTTTTCACTGGTACTTGGGTACAGGTGACAATAATAAATTACATCAAATCACTGACAAAAGGCGAGTTTGAGGAAGTATTCCAATGTTCCATCAAATATGACCTTTCACTTCCACCTAATATGGTAGAAATTGAAACTGCCATTAGATACATGAAGAATTGAAAAGCTGCAGAATATTTGTTATTCCAGTGGAGATTTTCAAATTTGAAGGACCAGAGCTTGCCTGTCATCTCCATCAACTGTTCCTGAAAATCAGAGACAGAGAAGTCCCTGCTGATCTCTGGCATGCTGCCATCACCACCGTCAAGAATGGAGACAAAATCGAATGTGGGAACTGCCAAAGAATCTTCCAATTCCCCATTGCTGAGAAGATCTTTACCTGAATCCTCACTGGTCCCTTTCCACCAGTCTTTGAGGAAATACAGGTACTCAATCCTTTATCCGAAACGTTTGGGACCAGCTGGTTTACGGAATTCAGAAATTTTTGAATTTCGGAATAAGTGACAGTTCAACGGTGAAATTTAAAAAAAAAAACTAACAGCAGACTCACTGAGTAACAGATCCTGACACAGAATTGAGGCCTGCCAGTGCTGGGCCACGCCCACCCATGTCGCATCTGAGTGACACTCATTGAGTGGGTGTGGAGTTGGGTTAACGTTTTGCTTGCCAAACAAGCTTGTTAATGAGATAAAAACTTCACAAAAAATCCTTCAGATTTTTGACTCAGTCAGTTGGGAAGCAGACTGAAGAATTGATTTCAACCTCCAGACTGGCATCCTTTTACCAACCTGTCCCAGGTCAAGTTCTGGTTCATCTCTCCATTAAGATCAATGGAGAAATCTTCCCAAACGTGGGACATTTCCTCCATCTGGGAGATGACTACTTATCTAATTCTGACATTGATTAGATTAGATTAGATTAGATTATTTACAGTGTGGAAACAGGCCCTTCGGTCCAACAACGGTCCACACTGACCCTCCGAAGAGCAACCCACCCAGACCCATTCCCCTACTGAGAATGCTGCCTTAGAATGAGACTATTCAACAATCGTGACATCCGTGTTGATACCAAAATCCTTATGTATAAGTCAGTCATCCTTCTCACTCTTCCTTATGGCTGTCGAACTTGGACTGTGTATAGACAGGACTCTTGAAGTTCCATCAGTGCTTCTTGAGATGGATTCTCTACATCAGCTGGGAGGACAGGCTCATTAGCTGCTTCAAGGACATTGAAGTTAATAGTACCAATATCAAAGCCATGATCATTCAAAACTAACTTCTCTGGGCCAGCCGTGTGCTTAGGATGCCTGAGTTCCAACTGCTAAAAACAAATCATCTTTGCTCAGCTCAAGGAAGCCTTGTGAATTAGAGGGGGCGAAAGGAAGAGTTTTGAAGACTCCCTGCAGACTTCACTCCAAGATATGCAACATAGATGTCAACCTGTGTGAGACACTCGTTCAGAAGAAACTGACTGACAGGAAGCTTCTGTATCAAGGGATGCAATTCTACGAGAACATCTATTGGCAAGAGAATGCACAGGAAAGGAATTGGAGAAAAGAATATCAGTGATCTCCAGGGGTCACCATGCCTCTCACGAAGCATGGGGTTGAGAAAATGGCACCCTCATGGTTACCTTTATTGTGATTTGTGTTGTATGTTTATAAAGAAAGGTTGAGTTTCTAATTCATTTCTTTGTCCTGTATATTTGTGTACAGAGTTTTATCTGGGTGACTTCCCCCGTCATAGCCATATATCATAGAATCACAGAATTGGTACAGAATAGAAGGAACCATTTAGTTCATTGTGCCTGCACCAACTCTCAAACCAACACCGTTAGTACCATTCTCCCGTCGTCCCTTTTCATCCTTTTTAGGTAACAGGTTTAATTCTTTTTTTTGAACCTACCATAATGTCTTTCAAAACATCCCAGACCACAACAACTTGCTATGGGGTAAGCTTTTCTCCTTTTGCTTTTGCTTCATTTCCCAATAATTTTAATCTGTGCCTTTTCATCCTCAAACATTTCATCAGATTTAGATTTAGATTACTTACAGTGTGGAAACAGGCCCTTCGGCCCAACAAGTCCACACCGACCCGCCGAAGCGTAACCCACCCAGACCCCTTCCCCTACATTTACCCCTTCACCTAACACTACGGGCAATTTAGCATGGCCAATTCGCCTAACCTGCACATTTTTGGATTGTGGGAGGAAACCCACGCAGACACGGGGAGAATGTGCAAACTCCACACACAGAGTCGCCTGAGGCGGGTCTCTGGAGCTATGAGCTGAAACTTTATTGCTGGAACAGCACAGCAGGTCAGGCAGCATCTAGGGAACAGAAGATTCGACGTTTCGGGCACATGCCCTTCTTCCCTAGATGCTGCCTGACCTGTTGTGCTGTTCCAGCAATAAAGTTTCAGCTTTGATCTCCAGCGTCTGCAGACCTCACTTTCTCCTCTGGAGCTATGAGGCAGCATTGCTAACCACTGTGCCACCGTGCTGCCCATCAGTGCCAACAGGTTATTCCATTTATCTGCTGTCCAGACCCCTCATGATTTCGAAGACCTCCATCAAATCTTTGAGGGAAAACTATTCTGACCTCTCCAATCTATCTTCATCATGGAGGTTTCTCAATGGTCGGAGCATTGCGTATAGGAATGGCGAGACCATATTGCGGCTGTACAGGACATTGGTTAGGCCATTTTTGGAATAATGCGTGCACTCCTGATCTCCTTGCTATAAGAAGGATGTTGTGAAACTTGAAAGGGTTCAGAAAAGATTTACAAGAATGTTGCCAGGGTTGGAGGATTTGAGCTATAGGGAGAGGCTGAATAGGTTGGGGCTGTTTTCCCTGGAGTGTCGGAAGCTGAGAGGTCACCTTATAAAATCATGAGGGGCATGGATAGGGGTAGGGGAGTGTAGAACTAGATGGCATAGTTTCGGATGAGAGTTGTAAAATGAATCTAAAGGGCAACTTCTTCATGTAGAGGGTGGTGCATGTATGGAATGAGCTGCCAGAAGAAGTGGTGGAGGCTGGTACAATTGCAACATTTAGAAGGCATCTGGATGGGTATATGAATTGAAAGGCTTTGGAGGGATATGGGCCATTGCTGGCTATTGGGACTAGATTAGATTAGGATATCTGGTCGGTGTGGATGAGTTGGATTGAAGGGTCTGTTTCCATGGTGTACATCTCTGACTTGATTTAAATTGAACTCCAAGTTACTATTATAACCAAAATTACCAAGCTGACTTCCAAACTTTTGGTAGATGCAGAGACTACCAAGTGAAAATTGCTTAAGGGACATGCATGTTACCATTATATTGAATTAAATAATTGTGCCAGTCCCGAATTCACAAGAAGCAATTAGAAGAAAATTGTTGGGTTCTGTTTTGTGTAATTTCTAAGGGTTCATTGGGTTTGACACATGAAAAGTGAGGGCATTAGACTAATGACCCAGTGTGCAAATGATTCTACAGAGCAGCAAGGATGCAGATAAAAGATGAATGGACTTCCAGATAGTTCTATGCCAGGTAATGAGAACCAGAGAATGATCAAATATCCTGACCACTACGATCTCATGAAGCGGAAGATAGGTACATCATTGAAGGTAAATAAATGAAAGTCAGCGAGATAAAATAATGTTGAGAGGGATTTAATTTATGATCTGTGACTATAAATGATTTTAGAACTTGAATGGTAATGAATAATACAAAAGCAAACTTTATCAGAAACTAATCTGAAGAATCAGGAAAGCAATACAGGTACGTAGGCCTGAATAAACAATGGGTAATTATTCAAACTTGATCAACTTAGAGGAATTCTAGGTGTCCCACCAGGGGTTATAACTATTCAGCTGTGATAAAACCAGAATGCTGGATGTAAATGTGAGAAGTAGAAAGTTTAAGCTGGATTTAAGGCTTTATATCCATCTCCAGCTTTTTGTCTTGCATTCATTAAGACAGAAACAACAGTACTAAATTTCAAAGGAAACAGCAATTAATCCTGCTTCGAGTACAATGGTCAATCAATCAGCACTTTTCTGATACAGTATAATTACTAAAATAATGGCTCACTCGCAGGAGATCCAAATACTAACCAGTATCCAGCTCAATCATAAGCTAGTCGTAGACCAATGCAGCTCTGCCAGAGTTTCCCACACCACAAGACGAAATGAATAAAATCCATGTAAACACCATAGTTTACATGAATTTGCCCAGTCTTTTCCAGGAGAGAGATTTAAAATGAAAGTCAATAAAGGCTTGATGCATTTCCTATTTGCTGAACTCAAAGTCTGGTAGATCCAAAGTGGTACAGTAGCATTATTATATACTTGGCTTCCATCAAGGCGCTCACCTTCTTTTAAAAAAATTACTTAGTTTCTATTTTACTTTACACCAGTTCAATACTCCACCCTCCCAGTGCTGATATCCATAGAAATAATAAGTTATCTTGACAACTTCTGGCAACTGTTTTAAATGTATACATAGACTGATGTAACAATAACCTGCATCACAATCAGTATTTTTATTGAAGGTACGATGTCTTTTGACAGTGCATACAGATCCTGAAAATGTGTATTTCGCTGGAAAAAGGTTTTGGCTGAATGGAAAACACTGCATCTGTGGTTAGGAATTACTTTGCAGGGTAGGCTTCGGTGAATGGAATCATATTGAACAGTCAGAACAGGGTAACAATGAAGTCGTACTTGCAAACATGGGGCTGCTAATGTTGTTGTGTTGTGAAGGATTTGATGTCTGAGAATCAAATGGAGATGCAGTTATGCAATTAGGCATCAAATTAATATACAATGATAATGAAGATTTTGTAGATTGGTCAAGTTAAGCTGTAGTTTAGGTCGAGAAATTAAGCTTCAGTATTTTTAGCTATCTTCTCGTGTGGATGTGTCTGGCAATGCTATAATTATTGCTGTACCTGCTTCTTGTTCAGCAGTTACTGTTGTGATGCAAGTGCTTCCATGCTGCTGTGTGGTGGATTTTCCAGGATGTTAACTCTGTGAAGAAGCAATAATATATGTCTCATCTGAATTGAATGTTGGAAGGAATGGTGTTCCCATGATATGCTACTCTTGTCCTTTGTGGGGGAGGGGGTGATCTTTTGGGGGAAACTGGTAACCATGGATAATGTTGTTCCTCTTGGAGATCCCGTCTGCTTGAGAATTAATGTTTCAATACTTGTGGTAAATTATATGGTAAGTAGAAAATCTTGTATTTTGCCACAGGTTAAACATCCTTTGCATGGTTAATGACAAGACAACTTTGCGACTGTGCTGCAAGATTAAATGGAGTTAATGATATTAAGATTCTTTTGCTTTGTATTTCAACCCCTTTATCGTGGTATTGACTTCTATTCTATTCTTTATTGTATTCTTTGGTCCTTTGACCAGAAATTCATATTTCAACACTTCAATGTGCTTCTGGTCTGTTGGATACAATTGATGGCAATCATAAACATTTCAAACCAAATCTGAGATTGAAATATGTACATAATCTCATCCACAAAACTGACAACTGTTATTGAGAAGGTTTTAATAGCCTTTTGCTTCTAATATTGTTGAAGAAGTACCTGATCATTTGCAACTGTAAGGCACTGTCATGCCCAAATTGAACATTTTGTTTTCTGTTTTCTTTCTTTCACTCTTGAATTCCACATTGATTAGTCTCTATTATGGTATTGAAATCTATGCATACTCAGCCCCTCTGATACTGAAACTGATTAAAGCACGTGGCAGCTGTGCAGTAGAACTAAGAAGATATTAAATTCAATCCCAGTTTGTTCTGAGTTAATTAATTCTCATTCAAATGATGGTAAGAATTTTGCATTGCTGCTGTACTGGGAAGGGGCGTACCAGTAAAGGTTTATTTTTGTGATGGTTATCTTGTGACCCAAGCATATATATTAGCATTTTAGGTATGATGTTTCTGTGGTGAAATGGTCTGTCAACATTCTGCCTCAGTATGTGCATGAATGTTGGCTGAGCAATATACAGCAACCATGAATCTGTATGACCTGGAAAAGGCTTTACACCTTTAGCACAGTAAGAGATGAGACAAAAGATCTAATTTACTCAAATACCACTTTAACATTTTTGTTTAACCTGTGCTAAACAGTATAACATAATACCACTTGTTGGGAAAGTCGTCAGTCTTGGAGTCAGAATTGGGGTTCAATGACAGAGTTTATTACGCAAGGAGATATCGAAGCTTCGGGGAGAGAAAGACACCAACAGTACAGGAGTCAGCTGAGAGTCTTCTCTTGACCTGGAGCACACGTCGAGAAATTTTTATACATCTTGGGTTACAGTAGGTCAGTGATGAGATTATGGTCTTTGTACATGGTTTGTTTATAGTAATCGTTACAAAATCCTTGATAATTTTGTTACAGTCTTTGTCAGTCCCAATGCAGCCTTTGTTAATTTCTGTGTGGTCATTGTCAGTTCCAGTGTAGACAGTGTCTGTTTAATGCCTGCACGGAAATCCATTGCTGTAGGGGACCCCGGGTATAACGGGATAGACCTGAACCCGTTGGCTATGTCTAAAACTGTAAAATCTTGTGCTCGGGGGCCAAGCCGTTTAAAATGGTGGAGGGGTCTGCTACAATGGGATACAATTTGGTGGGGGGCGGGGTGGGGGGAACCTTATTTAGTCCTATATAATCAATGGTGAGCTGTAGCTCCCGTCAGGCTTTATTACTGGCCACATTGGGGAATTAGTTGTCCTTGCGGTTTCTTTTAGGATTCCCTGCTCCACTCGTTCTTACACTACCTTTACAGCTGCTTGTTATGCTTCGGGTTTTATTGGGTATTGTCGGTGGGGGTAATGCTCCGGTCTGGGAGCCCTTGTGTTAACTAGACCTGTATCTAACTTTGTTCCTGCCCATGCTGTGGGGACGAAGGTGAAGACGGTGCTGAATCCCCCCTTTTCAAGGCCCCAGTCCCTTCTAGTGAGTGTAGCCACTTCAATAGATTTGAAGTGACTTGTAAGTTTCCCAATCTCAGTCTCCCGACCGTTCTGTCTGGGCCAAATCAATTTCCCTTTTGCACAGTCAATTAAAACATTATAATCTTTCATGAGATCATTGACCATTGTGGTGCCCATGTTATTTTAGCATACATAAAATCTGATGGGATATTTCTATGTGGGTGGTTTCACCCACGCCAGGTAAGCTGGTGTTTTATCCCTTCCTACCCCAGTTAAATGAATCATTTTGTTTGTGTGGGGTAAGGATAAGTTTGTGATGGATATAGCAGCTCCTGTGTCCCCTAGCATCTCACATTTCCTCCTTCCTATTACTGCGGGTACATGAATTCTCCCTTCTCCCTTACCCTCACGAATGGGGGCTGCTGGTTATCAGCTCTGCTGTCCTCAGGACTCCTGTGGTGTTTGGGGGTGCCCCATGCTTTTCCCAGCACACTGCTTCTGTGTGTCCTGTTCTTTTGCAGTGGCTGCAGCATTTTACATTGTTCTCTGCTCCAACTCTTGTATTCTGTCCTCTAGCTCTTTAACTTGCACCTGGTCCTTTCTCCACCTACTCATGGAGGCACTCACTTGTTCAATTAGGTTTGCTATATGATTATCTGAACGAGGTGGGCGGGCACTATTTAGTGCAGATAATTGATTATTTGGTTAATTGATTCAATGCCTTTCCTCTGGGGCTTGGAGTTTTCTGTGAAGTCTGCTCCCCATTCAGGAGACGAGGCAGCAGCACACCGTGCGTGAACCTGCCGCCCCCAACCCCATATGCTTCCACTACGCCCCCCCCAATCCCGTCTGCCCGCCCTCTCCAACCCTGTCCGCCCCCACCCTGTTCCCAACCCTGTCCCCCAACCCTGTCCCCTCCCTCCCACCCTGTCCCCCACATCCTTTTGACTTGACTTTACTCTCATTGGTAAAGGGGAAAGGTCACCGGAGATTTTTAGATTTTTGTGAGCAGCTTTATTTGAGGTCGGAAGCGTACATGCTTGCTTCACAGATGGCCCCAAATTCCAGATCGGCCTTTTGTTTCCTGCTTGGAAATTCATTTACAATATAAGTGATTTCTAATATCCCATTTGCTCAACAGTGATGTTATTGGACTACCCATTCATCTTTTGGAAATAAATGCATTAGAGTATCTATATTTCTTTTTTTTTCTCCACCAACTTGAATTCTTTCACTGAAGCAAGTATATTTATTCAGCATACTCCCTGCCCATCTGGGATGACACTGCACTTTTCCAAATTAAACATCATTTGACAGTTACAAATTCAGTTCACTTGAAATTGAAAATTTTTGTGAGACAGTTAAGCCTCATCTGCAATTCTGACTGCTGTACAAATCTTTGTATCTTTCACAAACTTGTAGATCAGGTCTTCATTACCTTCACCCACATACACTTTATTTTTATTTATAATGTATAATGGTGCCAATTGTTTGTTCTATTAATGTGAGACAGGAGGTCATCTGTTAGCATATAAATGTGCCACAAACACTACCCTTCTTGCAAACTAAAGGCTTTTCGTCATGCAATCTAGCTAAGGGAGCTTACTCGAGTAAGCTGATAGTCACAACAGCAAAATAGTTAAAATTGTCTGACTGAAGAAAGAAAATGGCTCTTTGACTTTTGCTTTAGAAGTAGATTTGACATTTATTCATCAAAAATGAAAAATAGAACTAATTTTAGGAGCAAATTACTGCAGGTGCTGGAATCTATACTGAAAACAACAAATGATGGAGATCACAGTGCGTCAGACAGCATCCATGGAGAAACAGCAAGTCCAGATGATTCTTCATCAGAGCTGAAGTGAAGTATGGAGGGGAAAACATTTATGCTATAGTTTGGGGGTGGTGGTGTGGAGGTATGGGTGTAGGGTGTTCATGGAGAAAAGATATTGATAGTTCAGATTAAGTAATTGGAATTTGAGAATGGCAGACCGATTAATGTGTCTCCTGCCTGACCTGAAAGGACAGGCAGTCCCACTGGGATTGGGGGAGGGGAGTGAGGACATGGTGACAGAATGTAACAAGCTAAAGAGAGGGAAGAAATGGAAGTTGGTTCACAATTTGAAAGTGTTGAAGTCAATATTAAGTCCAGGAGGCTTAAAGTGCCTTGTCTGTCCACCTGTTTGCGCTGATTCAACCTAATATCATTAAAGTATTTTCTTTGACTCTAAATTATTTACTAAGCTGTATGTTAAAAACATTAGAATAGTATAGCATACTAAATTCTAAAATTCTTGACTTGTTACTTCTATCAGCTCTGTCCTTGAAGATAAATCTAGTTTCCTGACAAGTCTAGTTTCCTTCGGAGAGTTGGATTTAATTAGCATAACTTAAAATCTTGTGAGAGTGAAACAGAGAGGCTGGTAACTCATAAATTTTAAGTTTTCAATTTAAGTTAGTAATGAAAATGTAAGAAATAGTCATGCCACATCCCCTCTTCACCATTCTTTCCATCTCACTATGTATGTGACCCTATTAACCAAAGTGCAAATAAATTTCTTATTCAACTGTTTTCACTTATGGTAGTTATAAAATGGAGGTTGACCTCCCTCTGAGAACTAAAACTGAAACATCCAAAGAGGAGCACCTCGCCCTGTAACCTGTAAAAGGAGTGTGAAAAGTGGTATAACCTGTTTTTTCTCTTTTCACAACTTCTAGCGGTTAAATAAAATAAATCCCTGACACTCACTTTAAAATCAACAAGTGGCAATTTATTTATCTAACTGTAACAGTGACAAATTAACTAAACTATTTACAAATTGAATAAATCCTTTCTTACTACTATTAATTTTTACCGAATAAAACAGGATTCTAATGATATGATGTTCCAATAAAGTCCCACTTGTGTGTTTAAAGAAAATTTAGTCTCTTGAAATTACAGCCATATTACGTGCCTTCCAGAATATTCTGTGCCTTCCCTGTTGTTTCTTCTATCAGGAATGCCTTCTCCATTGTTGGTATCATTGTTATTTAGATGGTGCTTTCTCTAAAACGTAGATGAGGCTGTGAGAGCTAGCAATTCTCTGGAGAGCTGAGCGCCATTAGCTCGGGAGGATGGCAGTTTGCTCTAGGATCTTTGTCTACCTGTCTCCTTTTATATCCTTGATAACCTATCATTATATCTTACAATAGGATTGGTTCTATGTTGTCAAACCATCAGATTTAAATTTAATCGTTTTTTTGGTATCTGGGTACTTGCTTCAAATTGATTGGCTAAATTTGAAAGCCTGCTGTATGGCCTGCTAACTGTACGGCCTTTCTATATAATTGTTTCAATTCGGGTGCTCTGTGTACTTGCAAACTTCCAAGTTGTTGTTCACAGACATTCATTTCAAATCTCTCAGTACAGAAAAAACACATGATCTTTGAAAGGGACCATGCAATGCTTTCCCCATTTTACAATTTTGCAAAGACCAAATTCTAACTTCCTGACACCCAGTACAATTATTCTACCCAACTTCGCAGCACTGTATGTTGCTGTTATGATACTATTAAGCATTTAATTCTAGAAGTTTACACTTAAAAATAATTTGGTACTGCTACTAAATTTTTTTTTTGCTTTCTGGATTGGAATTTACTATTTCCAATTACAAATTACAAGTTGTAATTTCCAAATTACTGTTAAGGTATTTTGTGTTACCAATTACAAGTTGGATAAGTTAATTTACGTATCCAGAGAATCTACTTTTAGTTGGATGCAGTCGTTGGAGCGTAAACCCCTGACCGGAGACACAAACTCAGGAGGCAGGCAGGATTCAGGCAAGTGGCATACTTTATTCTTATTCAAGCAACAACTAGTTAATGTGTTAGGTTCTTTTCCTGAGGTTTCACACAGGAGATGCAATTCTGACACACCAACATCTGCAAACAGTTAAAGTTTATTAAAGTCTGTACAAGTTAGGTGACTCCCTGTGACCCAGTTCGGAGGCATGTGAAGTCGAGTCAAAAGAGGCCATGAATAAAGGAAACATATCCCCTTTATACAGGTCAGTTGGTAATGCCCACAGGTACTCTGGCCACACCCCGCTACTTCCGGAATGTTCAGCTTCTTGGCGAAAGACAGCACAGTTTAACCTTTTCACATTGCATTAATGTCCAGAGAGATAATACAATTTAATCTTTTAACATTACATTCCACTCTTATCATTTCATGATAACCAACGAGATGTCACCACCAGCTTTCATAAGACTCTGAGAGCCAGTATTTAAGCAAGTTATTGACACACAACATGCAATGATTGTGCAGGATCCTCCCAGGTGGAATAAAGTTCACCAGTATAGTTCTTAAATCCACAGTCCTTCGTGACCACTCCATCCCCTACCAATGTGAGTGGAAACAAGCCAGTTATCCAAGATCTACTTCAGTAAAGTCCAACCTGAAAACAAAATCCAGTCTGACCTTCTGCATCACTCCATGGAGAAATATGAATTCTTGGATAAGGGCAGTAGTACTTAACAAAACGGACGAGACTTCCATCCTTCCAGTGATGCTTCAGATAGAGGATACCAGCGCATCTGAGTGTGAAGCCGCAGAGTGGGTGAAGGCAGCATTCTGTGATGCTTCTATTCCTGCTCTGCTGTCAATTGTAAGCAAAACAACTGGCTGTTTTGATGTTAGCTTGATCAATGAACCATCATATCCCTTAAATGATCGAAAGAGAAGGTAAAGCTCACATGGTTTAATGTCCATAGGAAGGCCACTGATTAAAAAAAACGTACAGACCCCCTCTTCACTGTTGTTAGTTTCTTCACGTTTCGTGCTCATGACGAGGGAGCTGATTGAATCCTTTGGATCAGATTGTGGAGGAATGGGCGATGGTCCGAAGGCATGCTTCACCTGTCAGTGGAGAAACTCTAGAGATGATGTTAGCTGGTTAGGTGAATTGGCCATGCTAAATTGCCGGTAGTGTTAGGTGAAGAGGTAAATGTAGGGGAATGGGTCTGGGTGGTATGCGCTTCGGTGTGGACTTGTTGGGCCGAAGGGCCTGTTTCCACACTAAGTAATCTAATCTAATCTGAAGCTTCCCTTGCAGTCAATGCACTTCTCTGTCAGGATTTGAGTGGACCGACTCCACTTTGTCCCCCTTTTCCCGGTGACACAATGTTGCCCTAAAAGTACTTCTCAGGGGAGGTGTAAAGGATAAAGGCGATAACTTTTAAGAAATACCAAATTCTGTTCAGACGTTTTTCTTTGAAGTTCCAGGTTTCTAACTTGTTTTTATGCTCCGGAGCCTCAAATCTCATCTCTGTAGGACTTTAAACTCCTTTTTCCAGGGGACTATAACCTCTTTCTCACTTTACTTCTCATGGGAACTCGAACCCTTTTTCTTACTCTATATGTCTGGGGTCTCAAATCCCAATTGAAACCCAGGAGGCTCGGACCCCAATTAAAACGCAGGGGACTTCTTACCCCAATTAAACCCAGCCTCATGCAAAGCGACTCGTTAGTGTGCAAGCGTGCAAGTTACCTCAAAGATTCCGTCACCACCGAGTCCCAGGAGACGAGGGGTCCAATGAGTGCTAAGTTTAGAGTGAGAGATCAAGGTGAACCTTACCTTATGGGCTTACCTGTCTCATGCAACCAACACTCAGACAATCGCTTATTCAGTCCATCTGGAAGTTGCGTGTATTTGGGAATCCCACCGCTGCCACCATGTATTAGGTTCTTTCCTGGGGTTTCACACATGAGATGCAATTCGCACTCACCAACTTCTGCAAACAGAGTTTATTAGAGCCTGGATAAGCTAGGTGACCCTCTTTGAGTCACTTTGCATGCCTGTGAAGTTGAGTCAAAGAGGTGCTGAACACAATGGAAACACCCTCCCCTTTATACAAGTTAGTTTCATATGCTCACAGGTACTCTGACCACACCCCACCCCCACCCCCATAACCACGTTATCCCAGGTACAGTGGTAGAATGAGATCTTCTTCGGAGATAATGTAAATGCCCTAATCCTGGGGAATCGTTACGTAAACAATTTCATGACTCAATGATTTCCCACAGTATGTAGGTGTGATACAATGCACTGTTCACCAAATGGTATTGGGGAATGATCACGTAAATGAATTTGATTGGCTGGGGGATGGCTATGAAAGAATTTCTGAATGGAAGGAACTGAATGAGAGTTGAATTTGATTATAGCAGTACAATAGTAGTAAATAGCTGCCAAATGATGTGTGGATTACAATGGATCACCATTTGAATTCCTGCAAGCTATCTGTGAGACAGAATGTCGCCCCCACCCACTTCCAGAATGTTCAGCTTCTTGGAGAAAGACAGCACAGTCTAACCTTTTAACATTGCATTAATGTCCAGAGAGATTATACAATTTAATCTTTTAACATTACAAATGCAGGAAGGGAGCCAAAGATCTTCCCCAAATCTGGCCTTGACATGAGATCCAGTCGTTATGTTAATCTTCATCTCAGATCAGAAGAGAGATGATACATTCTGATTTTTAAAGTAAAGTACGCCATTTTTATACATTTTGTGTTAACAATAATCACATAATGCGGTCACGGTGTCTTTCTTCTTCTATACATCCAATCCTGTGAAACATGTAGTCAATAATGAGCATTCCTATGGACAGCCTTGGGTTCCCATGGTGTTTAACAGACATTGTAATCGCCAGGCCGTTGGATCTTTCTACGCATACTATTAATTTGTATTTCAGTGTTACTGGTTATACTTCGGACCTGTCCCAGACTTACTTATCTCTAAAGAGTGCTTGAATTCTGTAATTCATTGTATTCCATGTGCTATCTCTAACAAATTCTGTTCTTCCTCTTATATTATCCACTGTTCCAATTGTATACATATAAAAAACAAAAGACAGTTGGTTTTAATTAACTACTCTAAGATTCATTGTATTAATTCCAAATATAACGTTAGTTGCATTTAGAGTTTTACAGCTACTCCCACTGTTCGCATTTTTTCACTAATAAGTTGTGAACAATCTATTTCGTTTAAGATGTGGCAGGCATTTTTTTTAGAGATGAGGAACTAACTAACTAATAGAGTAATTAAATATCTGTAGAACTTTTAACTAGAACCTATTTCTTAATATTGTGAATAACTTCAAAGAAACAACTGATTTCTACAAAATAATAGATGTTGTTTTCATAGCTGCATAATGAGTTAGGCTAGCTTTCTCATAGTCTGAGATTTACACCCCTTGTTCGAACTGGCACTGTTCACTTAATGGGACAGCATCCTTTCACTAATGAGGCTGGAATCAATCACTTGTCGTATTTTAATGAACTTGTGTCTATCCTTAAACATCCTCTTATCAAGCTGTTTTGGATGGCTGTGTTGGGTGTCCTGTTCATCTTGGAGTAGCCTTTTCAAAGATGCCATTATGTTTCACTTAATGCTGGAGCAGGCTATTTAATTCTGTTTATCCCTTGTTGGCCATTTTGTGTCTCAATGTTGGAGCAGGCTGTTTAATTCTGTTCATCCTACCAACAAGTGCAGGCTTGGGACCTACTTTTCACTCAGATATCAAGGTCCCCTCTCAACTGATAAAATCAGCCTATCTGTTATACCATTTCTCCTTAAAAACTGTGGATTTGGAAATTTAAACAAACAATGATGTTATTAGAGTAAGTTTGCACAGAGTTTTGTTTGGTTTATGAAAGTGGATGACTTGTCACAAAGTTGATTGTTACCTGTAAAAACTCTGTACCAAAGGGAACAGCAAGGGAACCAATGGTGTTATTCCATGTAAGATTAAATAATGTAAATAAAATTAAACCCTTCAAACTTAATCACTACATGCATTAGAAAGCATATAGGGTGTGAAAGCAGATTGCCAAATATTTTTGTTGTGTAATCAAATCGCGGATACTAGGTCAAAAGTGGGGGGTGGGGGGGGTGGGTGATCAAAAGATAACGGTTACCAGAGAAAGTTTTTAAGAGGAGATTGAGATGGCAAATGAGAAGAATTCAAGGAAAGTATTCCACAAGTTGGGACTAGGAAACTGAATGCATCAATACCAGTGTTGAGAGTCAAAAGGGGCATGCATAATTGGTCAGAGCTAGATGACAGGGAGAAAGTAGGGCCCCTCAGTATTTACTGTGGAAAAGGATATGGAAGATCTCGACTGTCGGGAAATAGATGGTGACACCTTGCAAAATATCCAAATTACAGAGGAGGAAGTGCTGGATATCTTGAAACGCATAAAGGTGGATAAATCCCCAGGACCTGACTGTTGGAGAGGCTGAACTAAGTTGCAGACAGAGAAAGGGAAGATTGTAAAGCTGTGTATTCATCAGTGTGAATTAAATCTGAGTTTTTGACAGCCCCTTGAAGACTTTGGCGTAGGATTGCTGTATAGATCAATGCTTTGAGAAGAGGACTAGGTTACTTTTAGAATGAAGAGTTAGTGTTGTCTCGGATCAGATGTGTGGAGAAAACCCTGAAGAGGTTGCTTGAAGCTGTGTACATTGAAGCTCATGAGTACAATAGCTCCAGGAAGAAGCTAACTGCAGTACCGGTCTGAGTTGAAGTCACGAGTGGCATAAGTCTACTCAGGTGTTAGATACAGAACTTCTGATGTGAATATTTTGAGTGGTATTTTCGGTACTGCACCAAAGGTGTGATTTGGCTAGAATACACAAAAGCTGTTTTGTTTATTTACAATTCATAAAGGAGTGTATTAGAATTGTACTTTTACTATGTATTTCAGTATCTTTGAGTTTGTATTATAAGTAGATGGTTTGGTTTTTATTCTACTTAATCTTTTCCTTTGTTAATAAATGTTGTTAAAACAGAATCTGCAGCATTGTGTAGTGATGTTTCAGTCATAGATCCCTTTGTTAAAACCAAAACAAATCAAACTTTGATCAGTCAAGCCAGGTTCCTTCACAGAGTCCCACTTGTCTTGTAATAACAAACAGCTCAATCATAACTATTAAGACTTAATGAGGAGAAGATAATTTCTTGCTATGAAAGAGGGAACTGGACTTTTGTGAAGCAGTTATAATGACTGAGCAACTATATAGTGCCTTTCTTACAGCTAATCCTTCATGTTGCAGTGAAGTGCTGGCCCACACATTTCTTGAAATTTTAACTAAGGTGAGCATGCTATCATCGAGTCAAACTGACATATGGAGATCCATAATTAGATCAAAATTGAATACTGAGAGATAAGTAAAGATTGTTTAACGGTGAGAGCAAGTGATTTGTAAGAAGTGGTTAAATTTAAGGAGGAGTTGTCACTAAAAGAGTAATGGTTGTATGAGGAGGTAAGAGTGACAAAAATAGAAAGAAACAAGTGCCACAAAAGGTTTTGGCATTGTACTCAAAGCTTGTAATTGCTTCAGACTCTCAACTCCTGACAGCAGCTCTGTGCTATTCTTCATGTAGTGATAAATATATGGACTGTTGGCAGTGCGGCCCAATCCGGCGGTAACTCCCCAGGACTAAGAACAGAGAGAGGACCAAGCTGGCCCCACCCTGCTGAACTGAAGAAACATAACCTGGGATTGGGTGCACCCTGTCTAGCACTGGAGAAGGACCCTAGGCCTCAGAGGCAAATGGCTGGCACCATGTGTGGTGACAGATAACAGAAAGATCCACAGATATAGCCAAGGCTGCTGTCCATGCCACCAGAGATACAAAATTTGTTGAAGTGCAATGTTGATAATCATCCACTACTCGATAAACTAGAAGAGTTTCTAACTCCATCTCTCATTACCAGTGCAGAGGATATTGTCTTCACCTGTAGTTGAGTCTGAGATTTCTGAAGACACCAGTAACCAACCTTCACAGGATGATTTTGGATACCTTTGTGTTATAACACAAGGTAAACCCTTCCGCTAATTTAAGCCAGACACACACACAAGCTCACCTCGCCTCGTAATCTGTAAAAATGAGTGACAAAGAATTACTAAACTCCACTATTGAAAGAAAAAATTAATGATTTACTTTTTAAGTATAAGAAAAAAAATTAAATAATAACTATCTACACTGTAAACTTTCTTTGTCTGATCAATTTATCTTCCTCCCATTCTACAACACTATACTGATCCGAAAAACTCCCTCAATTAAGGTTTACAAAAAATTCAAATTTAAAAACCAGTCAGCTGTGTTGATTTTCCTCTGTATCTTTCTCTGTACATTTTTTCTGGGTCTTTTCTTCGGTTTTCTGCTGCACAGGTTTCATAGCTTTCAGAGAGCGATTCTGTGGGCAGTCAGTGTTTGTTGGTGCTCTTTGCCACTCTGGCTAACTGTTCAAAATGCCCAATTTTTTTTACCCCAAAATATTGGATTGTATCATTGATTTGATGTCGTCAAAACAATAAAATTCAAAATCAATTGTGTTTTGGTATCTTGGGGCATAATTTAAACTGGCCAAATTCAAATCTGTTGTGTACCATAATAACGCAGCTCAACTATTTGTTTCACAGCCAAATGTTACATTTTTAAAATTTTCAGCACATTCTGTGCTTGTTAAGTCCTTGCCCGCTTTCACTTTCTCTTAAAGGTACAGTACACCCATAACTTCATAACATTTTGCCTGCTGTTATTAGTTAGACAGGAACTAGGATCTTGACTGCATGCAGTTGTACTTTCTCTTGGGATGACAATGAATTTCAGAAGGTGACCTCCCAACAGGTTCAACAAAGAGAAGAAATGTTCTCATGCAGAAGCTGGAAAAGAAGTGTCAGGAATGGAAATACAGCTTCTCACCTTTTCAAAATTTGGGGAAACAGAGATCCTCTTCTGTTGATGAAGTTTATTGTTGGTATCCTGGTCCAGAACGTGGTGCTAATTCATTGCCAGCTTCCAATTCAGGCTCTGATGCAGATGTGACTGAACTTTGTGTTCTTGGTTTAAAAAAGTGACCTTCTCAGATCTTTCTGCGTGCAACGTTGGTGACTTTATGCAGAAAATTCCCACGCTTCCTGGGCAAGAAGATGAAGGGGCACAGAACGATGTGATAGTTGCGAAAGGCATTATTTTAGAATACCTAACATTTGATTGCAGACAGTTGGAAGACGACAGTTGTGAGATGATGTTGGCTCATACTTTGCAATATGAAATCCGACTGGGGTTACTTCCAATCTCTGAGTCATGCAGCAGAAATATAATCATGGCAGACCTCTTTGAGGTGTGGCTGGAAGTCCTGGATTGTATGGAGGAGCTAATCCGGAAGTACTGGGAAGGGCAGATTTTAGTTAAAGAGAAGAGCACTGCCTCAGTTAAAGAGAGGAGCACTGCCTCAGAGGAATCAAGCCAGAACATATTGTTCTTGTCTCTTGAACTGCAGTTATTGCAAGTTTGAGTACCAACAAAATTTCAGCACACATCTGATTGTAAAACAAAAAATAGAGTAGCAGAGGGTAACAAGAAGAGGGAAAGATGAACTCTATTACAGTAAAATCCTGCATTATATTCATTGTTTCAAGATGACGCTGGAGCATGGTGGCATTTTGCATGTGAAAAAATGCTTTTAATTGTGTTTTTATATATGTGATAAATCTAAATCTAAGAAAGATACAGTAGATAAACCCTGTAATAATTTAATAAGTAGCTATCTTGATGTGCATGCCTGGGTTTTTGAGCTGAAATTGGTAGATTGATTATCCTCATTTACTTGTATGATCCATCTAGCTGTGTGGTCAATTTAGAATTCTAAATGGATCACAACGATGAGAAAACACACATCTTTTGAATCGATTTGATTATTCATTATGGAGATGAACGGTATTGTAGAAGAATGATGAATGGTGGTAATGCTTTTTGCAGTTTTCAGATGAGCTACATTGTTTTTTTTCAGAATGGTTGATCCAACAAAACAGTACTACAACTATTTATTCCAACTTAAGTAAAAGGTGCATTGCATTTTGCTTCACGGTTCCATAAGGAATAGGTTGCAGTACAACCTGAATAGCAGACCAAAAGCTGTGTGTTAGTTTATGTATTTTCAAATCAATCTCTGTCTCTGTTTGTCTCTCTACAAACACCTAAATCCACCAATAACTGTATACAATGTATAATTTTGTCTTATATATATTAACATTTTCATACCAAGCCATATCTGAAATCCACTGCTTAGGAATACCAAGCAGATTACAGTTATACATGCATTGTTAGATTGAGAAGGGAAATCTGCAGAGTTTGGCATGTAACACAAGGTGCAAGCACTGAATGTTTGACCTGCCAATTAGCAGAGTAAATGCTGGTTATATTATAAAAGCAGGAGATCCTGAAAATACTCAACAGGTTAGCCAGCATCTGAGAAAGAAACAGATCAGTGTTTCAGTTTGAAGACCTCTCAGCTGAATTGGAATGATAGATGAGTAATAGATTTTAAACGAGAGAAAGAGTCAGAAAAGGACACGAGAGAGCCTGTGATTGGGTAAGAGGATAGAAGCAATTAAATAAACAAAATCATTGTATGCAAGGGCATGGTCATGGGACAAGTTACACACGATGCTGCTTGAGAAAGCATGAATAGTAGAATGATCAATGGCTATCTCCCAAAGCAAAGATTGTAAAATCTGATGGCAGCACCTGAAACTGTATGATGGGTTGCAAAGTGCCTCATCAAAAGATGAGGCGTTTTCCCAAACTTGTGTTGTGTTTCATTGATCACTATAAGAGTTCTAAAAGCAGCAGATCACGATGAAGGTAACGTTGCCATAGTTCCAGAGGACTATAATGCTGCTGTCTTCGAGAAAGACAGCTCATAGTAGTTTGATCTCTGTGTCACCAGGCGAGGGGAGAGGTTGAGAAGGAGATTCCTTTGTGGTGACCTAGTGTAGGAATCGAACGTGAACTGTTGGCAACACTCTGCATCACAAACCAGCCATTACATTAGGGTAGGAGCAAGGTGGAGAGGTTTAATTATAGATGTGTTGTTATCGTGATTGTCAATGTCTTCCAGAAGTACAACACAAATGCAAATTATTGCTTTAAGTTGGATCAGTTCCTGACCTCTAGTGAATGAAGTAATCAGTTATATACTCTTGTATTTTTGTTAGTGAACTGAGGTCAAATTAATTTCTGTGAAATCTTTCCAATTTACACTTTTTAGTGAAGCATTTGTATGATATTCTATTTGGATAAGTATTTTGTACACCAAACCAGATAATATTTAGTAGCTTGTAATGTGACATTTGATTTGAATCAGATCATATGTGTAAGTTTGGAATGTAGAATTTGCTTTGTAGGCTACTGTGAAGGTTAGGAACATTTCCTGTAAAATGAATTACTGTCTACACTGTTAAAATAAATTTATTCTGAATTGCAAACCTCCTGGAGCAATGTGATGTCAGTATATTTCAAATATGGAAAACTTGATTTTCATTCTCAGTTAGAATACAATAAATTGTTCCTGTGCTTGATAATTGCTTGAGGCAATTGTCATTTATGCTGGAGTATTGGAGGCTTTTATGTCTAATATAAAATATAGTCAATTAATAGTTATTGTTATGCTGCACATTTTATGTGAATGACTAAGAATGCAGTTCCTTTTAGCAAGTAGTTCTAATTCCTGATTTAAAGGTTTTGATTTAAATTAGTTTTGTCAACTCAGTTATTAATTGTTTCAAAAAATACTTTGTAGAAAATCTGCAATGATTGTTGTAAATAAGTAATGACCAGTTCATACTGAAATATTGATAACTTTAAAAAAGATAGAAATGTCAGTTTCATTTCATGCCCTTAAACTTGAGAGTTTGGAATCGTGTTCCTGTAAAGTTTTCAGTGAGTGATTCAAAATTAAGTTTGTGTTGATTTCTTCTTGCAGTTTACTTAAAGAAGGTTCCAAGATGTACACACAGTCAAAATCAAAAAGAGCTTCAAGTTTCCATGAGTTTGCGAAAAGCACCAGTGATGCTTGGGACATTGGGGATGATGAAGAGGAAGAGTGCATGTCTTTTGCTTCCCAAAGCCTTAATTCAAAAGTTGCAATGGCAACAGCTGCTCAGGTCATTCAGAACCACAATAAATTGAAGGAACCTCCTGGAGAGAAAATGCAGCAATCTGAATCGTTTGACGAGATTAAAAGGAATGGCAAGGTGGTCAAGTCGAACAGCGAAGTACAACTGTCAGTGTCTTCAGGTAAGGATATACTTGTATTTCTGTGGGCATAGTTGGATTAATTAATGTTTTTGAGCATTGGAGATGACAATGGTTGTGAGCCTTCTATTTTATATTGCTTTTTTTTTTATTGATTACCCTTTGCCCTTCGTACGTAAACAAATACAACCCTGATACCTTGATATACAGGATTTGTTCAGGCATATTAGCCTCTTAAAAAATGTACCTAGCTGCAAATAACACAAACACATGTTCACACTTGAAAATAACTTGCAGTGTAGTAGACACCTGGGAACCAGCAGCACTTGCAAGTTGTGCATTATGGATAGCTTTGAAAGCATCAAGTCTGTTTGCAACTTAAACATGGAATGTGTAGGTAAGCACGAGGTGGCAACTGAACTGGCTTTTGTAGATGTCATTACATAATATCAATCTGGCAAATAAATCACTAATTCTGGGATCAAGTCTTGAATAGCTGTCTTCCAGGACTAGGTTTCCTTATACATTTGCACATCTACTGATACTGATGCTACATATGAAATATCCATTCTCCAAGAACCAGAATATACTGTGGTCTGCCAAGAAACATCACAATAGAATCTATTACTTTTAAAAGCCTGCCAAATATTATTGGGTATTTCTAATTTAAAACTTTATTTGGAGGTTGTGAAAGCAGTCAGGACAGAGGAAAACTTGTCAGCCTTCAAGAAGAATGTCTGAAACCCAACCAAAACCCAGAGGTTCAAGGGAATGTGTGGGGAAGAAAGTAAATCTGCAATCGGAAAATTGTCTCCTTTCTCCAGTCAGCTACTTGTGAGCTCTTAACAGCACTCTATTTATGATGTAGTACTTCAAACTGCAGCTAGTGCAGTGAAGCAGTCTGGGCATCAGTGTACACTATGTTAGGCACTATAGTCCTTCATCAGCTGCCTTCGCCCCAAGCAAGCTACTATTGGAGCAGATCCAAGGATCAGGGTATTCCTTCCTCATTGAAAGAAAGATCTCACAATGGCAATGAACAGAGAAATTCTATGAGTAGAAAATGAGCTGAAGTTGTACTTTGCTAGCAGATTTCCAGAAATGGGTGTAATTCTAAATGAGTGAAGGAAAAAACAAGAATGTTGCAGGAAGTATTACTAATCCTGGGATATTTGCCTCACTTAGTTGTACATGCACCTATTTTTAAAACAATGTTTCCTGCAAGTAGAAGGACACCTTATTCAAGTCCATTTAGATGTCCCTAATTTACAGATTTCACTATGTATACATATTTGTGATATTACCTAGAATTCTCTTTTTTCCCACAAAAATGAAATAATTTTAAGTCGAAGCACCAAACTTTAATATTAGGATATTGAAAATGTAGTGTTAAGAACTTCACTTGAAAATAATGCTTAATATTAGAACTGCAAAATTGTCTCAAATATTGACACAGTACTACTATTTTGAGTTCTCATTTGCATGTCACAAATAACAAGGTGTATGTAACCTTTGTCTTCAGAGGTGTGCTATGTGCATTGCTTTTCTGAAAGAAAATTATAAGGACTCCAGTTGTGGTTAATCTTTTGTACTTAATGGCACTTGCGATTTAATTATTTTTTTCTTGGAAACTTCTATCTGTGTAATTTTGAACCACTATATTTATCCACACCAATTTTAGTTGACTAAATGAGCTTGATTTGACATTTATATCCACAAACAATTCAAATGTAAAATCTAATACTTTTGAATCATCCTTGGTGTAGAGAATGGAGGTTTGAATGTTATACTATTTGATACACCTTCATGATGAGTAGATATGGGATATGTAGAATAAATGACAATGAGGTGCATGTTTCTGAGCAAATCAATTTACCAGTCTCAATTAATGTCTAAACTGAGGTTATACGTTCATCAGCTTACCTCATTTAGTGCTTATTCATGCGTGTTTATATTTGAACCCGATTGTAGATTTAACCATATAATCCAGGTTGTGAATGTACTGCATGGTTGTAAGTACAAACATTCAGTAGAAATCATGGAATTGAAATTTTGTCAGCTTGCTAAAGTGGATGCAAAGGACCCGCTGATATTATTTCAAGGAATGTAGGTAGTTTACCTTTTGTCTGACCAATGTTCCTCCCTCAGCTAATAGTACCAAAATCAGATAATTTATTTATTGTTTCATTTGTTATTCTTGGTACGTTGCTGTGTGAATTGTTTACTTATTTAGTAGTATCACCTCCATTTCAGAAGCAATCTATTGACTTTAAAGCATTCAGACTATATAAAATGGTAAGCAAATTATTTTTTTTTCTGTATCATACAATATTGGATCATTTTCCTGGCCCTGCAGCAGAGATCTTGGAGTAATAAATTTAGTGTTCCTTTCTCAGTGATCATGATTCTTCTATGAGCAATTGCATGATGCATTACATTTTGTCTTAAGTCAAATAGTCTCCACTCAATTGTCACAATCATTGTAAAAGATTTATTTGTAGATTTGCCTCCTTGCATTTCACTAACAGCTTGAGGTAATTCGGAACCATTGGGTTTATCACTAATGAAATACAGTAGACTCATGTAGGATTCATAATTCTTTTGATTTATTACAGGTGGAGATTGAATGAACTGCTGTCCACTCCTTCACTGACAAGTTTTTAATTGACCTCACTTCTGTTCATGTCTGAGTTGATACTTTTGAAAGTGCTAATAAACAGGGAATGAAGTGGAGATAATCTTTTGTCTGAGTAGTTATTGGTCAGGGAGTAATCTGTTCATTTGCTAATATGAGGAATTGTGTTTCTGGTTTCATTTTTCACGAGGCAATTTAACATCAAGTAGCAAAGAAACATACATATTTAAGCATTAGGAATTTTGGTCATTGATCACTCATTCGAGATTTCAACAGGAATAATTACCTATTGATTCTAAACCAGGCACAAGTGTATAATATGGAATTGAAAGGCTATTGCTGCCAGTTGGAGTGCATATAAGCTGAGGTTACAGCACATAGAGGTGCAGCTCAGTATGGCTAATTGCATCTTTAAACCTGCCCTTTGGTAGAAGTTGAATTATTCTTTGAGATATAGTGTTTGACAAAATTGTGCAATAATTTAGACATGGGGCATTCTGTGTGTGCTGTATATTTTTCACCTTTACTAAACCTGTAAGCTTAACATAGCTTCATAATATATTGAAGTACGTAATGTAAATTACAGCTCCTTTCCTCTTGTCATCACTTCCATTGTTACTCTATTCTAACACAACGGCGAAACCTATTACTGTATTTACATTTGTCTACATTAAACATTACTTTCTCAGGGTTTTAATAAACAGTTAAGGTCTGGGTTGCCAACATTCTTCTGTATTTTACTTACTAGAAGCCCATCTTGAATTATGCCTGTTTTGACCTGAGTGCATTACATTATGACCAGGTTTTTGTATCTCAGGCTATAATTTTATGGCTAAAGCCTTTAGGCACTGTTAAAGGTAATGAGTTTGGAGAATGGAAAACAAAGTTGTAAAATTTTTAAGGATAATGATTGCTGCTTTGCCATTTGGACAGAATCATTTTCTTTGAAATATTATGTAAATGATATGTATATCCTTACAGAGTTTAGAGTTGAATTTTATTCTTATTGTATCCTAGATGAAAGCCAAACATTTTAATCTGTGTATTAAAACGCCTGAAACTGCTGGAAGGTGATGGCAAATTAATGTGCCCACCTGTTCGTTAAAATTGAGCTATTTATAATGAAGAAGGAATATGTTGAGAGTTCCATTTTGTCGAAGAGTTTAAGTAATTTGCAAAATTCAGCCCATAGTTTCAAGAATTCAGGAAGAATTATAACTTTGCTATGAATCTCCCCATGACTTTTTTGTCATGAAATTGGATTTAAAATGTTAATGTCAATTAACGTGTAAAATGTAAATGTGTGCCAGTAAATGTAAAAGTATAAATGTGTGCCAGTGGTCTGCTGGAACATAGAACAGTACAGCACAGTACGGCTCTTTGGTCCCCAGTGTTGTGCTGGCCTTTTATCTGCTCTAAGATCAGACTAACCTGCATATCTTTAATTGTACTATCTTCCATGTGCCTATCCAAGAGTCGCTTAAATGTCCCTAATGTATTTGATTCCACTACCACTGCTGCCAGTGCATTCCATGCATGCACCATGCTCTGTTTAAAGAATGCATCTCTGACATCTCCCCCTAAACCTTCCTCCAATTACCTGAAAGTTATGTACCTTCGTGAGAGACATTTCCACCATGGGAAAAAGTCTCTGGTATCTAGTGTATCTATGCCTCTCAACATCTTGTACACCTCTATGAAATCACCTTGAAGGAGTGACACAATGATAGTCTCAACGTACTTCCATCTCTGCCCTTTTCAGCACAGTCTCTGTATACCCCAGTGCACCAGCAGCACAATCCAATTATCTGTTGCTTATAGAGTCATACAGCATGGAAACAGACTCTTTGGTCCAACTAGTCCATGCTGACCATGTTCCCAAGCTAGTCCGCATTGTTTGTGTTGTGGCTCAAAGAATCAAAGTCAGTGGTGGAACTTGTAATGTAATATAATCCAGAACCATTGCACAAAGTAACATGGAATTGAAATTTTGTCAGCTTGCTAAAGTGGATGCAAAGGACCCGCTGATATTATTTCAAGGAATGTAGGTAGTTTACCCTTTGTCTAACCAATGTTCCTCCCTCAGCTAATGGTACCAAAATCAGATAACTTGTTTACTCTGAGAATATTGCAACTACTTAATCATTGGCAGCTAGTGCAAATGCTTAGTACCTCCTTAATTAGGGAACACAGTTTTGGCCCTCAATATGTGTATATCACTGCCTGTTGAATTGAGTCATACATAATGATAGAAAACATTTTTCAATGATCTAAAATTTACAAAAGCTTCCTCAAAATGATTTAATGGCTGCAGCAACATGTTTATCACCAAGACTAACAAGTAAAGATGGTTGTAACTCTTCCAATATCATAGAATGGCACTATTTACTAGACTGATGAGGCAGCAGGTACATGGGGACATGACCAGCTTCAAGTTCCCTTCACCATCTTGTTGTGGGAATATATCACCATTCCTTCACTGTCATTGGGTCAAAAATCCTGAAATTCCCTCCCTAACACTTCTGTGGGTCTACGTACTGTGTGTGCATTACAGTGATTCAATAAGGCAGCTCACCGTCATCTTCTCAAGTGCAACTAGGTACAAGCAATATATGCTGGTACATTAGGATATAATGCCCATATCCTACGAGTGAATAAAACAAAAATGTGAATTACGTGTGAGTGTGGAGGAGGAAATGAACTCTGAATAAGAGGTGCCTTCTTGAGATGAGAGGATACTGTCCATGTCTGTTGATTGGGAGCAAGAAATCTTCTAAGGATTGTGTAGAGAAGGTGGGCTGCAGCTAATTGCCTCTTCTGCATTTTTAGCTGCTGACTACATTACTAGAAAGTCATCCTTGGAAATCTGGTACACTTTTCCACAGGGTAGAAAGCCTGATGGTGAAGGAAGTGACTGTGGGATATTTTTCCTTTTGGATCTTGATTCAATTTCAATAGTTTATTTTACCTCATTTCATCTAATTCTTTTACTGTTGAACTTGAAATTATTGCAAGTATAAATAAACATCAATAATTTGAGACTAAAGATTTTGAAGATAAATCCATGATATAATATGATAGTGTGTGAACACTCAAGTCAAACAAAGGTGCTAGCCTAAAGTGATTGTATCAAATCCATACTATAAATTGCTTCTAATGGCAGTTTTAATGTGACAGTTGTGTTAAATAGGAGACCAAAACCATTGCAAGTTGTTGAGTTATTTCAGTGTCTGGCATAAAATAATTGATGAGACCTTTTCCTTAAATTCAAAAAATACAACACAGAGGAGACGAGAAATTAATTCTTTGCACTTACCGCCACTCTTGAGGTCTAATGGCCAAAGATGGCTTCGGCGATTCACCAGAAGCTGCATGTTTTCTGACTGGCTTTAACATTGGGATTGTAAATTTTTAATGAGAAGTAGGTCCTTTTGTATTTGATTTTGAGGATTTTTTTGAATTATTTTTATAAGGTTCAGTGGTATGGTGCTTTTTTTTGGTGGGGTATGATTGATTACATTTGTGAGGGGTTTACTGTACAGAAGTGTTACGGCTCAGAAGGAAACTATTCACTTCATTATATTGTGCCAATACTGACTTGTTAAATGAGGTGGGGCTTGGCGTAAGGTAAGCTTTATTAGCGAATGATAGACCTGAGTAAAAGGTCTCTTAAGGGATTCTTGGGAATTTGGAATTGCAATTACATGATTTAGTGGAGGTGAGTTAGTGCAATGGTAGCCATTTGGGAGGTTTTAATGCTGTGATAATGCACACTGAATATGGGCTTTATTGAAGATGCTCTATTGAGGGAATGTGGTGGCTAGATGGCGTTTCACTCAGTCCTCTCAAAGAAAATCTTTGCTAATACAATTTTGTTGAGCAGTGTTGATATAAAGTTTATGTAAGTCATAGTTAATTGGAGACAGCTTGGTGATTATCTTTGGTTGATTACTGATGCCATATTCCACTTCACTGCTAATGGATGTGGATTCATTAGCTTGGACGCATATGCAGGATAGTGGTACACCCAAGTAATCCCTAGACTCAGATGTTTACAGGCCAGAAGTTACAGCCATTCCAGCCCATTGTGTCTGTGCTGGTTAACAAAGATCTGTTGTGGTTCTGTTCGCCGAGCTGGAAGTTTTTGTTGCAAACGTTTCGTCCCCTGGCTAGGCGACATCATCAGTGCTTGGGAGCCTCCTGCGAAGCGCTTCTTTGATGTTTCCTCCAGTGTTTATAGTGGTCTGTCCCTGCCGCTTCCGGTTGTCAGTTTCAGCTGTCCGCTGTAGTGGTTGGTATATTGGGTGTTAGCTGTCTTCCTGTTTGTCCTATATAGTGTTTAGTGCAGTCCTTGCATGGTATTTTGTACACTACATTCGTCTTGCTCATGTTGGGTATCGGCTCCTTCGTTCTGGTGAGTTGTTGTCTGAGGGTGGCTGTTGGTTTGTGTGCCGTTATGAGTCCTAGGGGTCGCAGTAGTCTGGCAGTCAGTTCCGAGATGCTCCTGATGTATGGTAGTGTGGCTAGTCCTTTTGGTTGTGGTATGTCCACGGATAGCATCTCCTATCCCTACCTCATGCACATTTAGGTTGTGGGCGGCACGGTGGCACAGTGGTTAGCACTGCTGCCTCACAGCGCCAGAGACCCGGGTTCAATTCCCGCGTCAGGCAACTGTCTGTGTGGAGTTTGCACATTCTCTGTGTCTGCGTGGTTTTCCTCCGGGTGCTCCGGTTTCCTCCCACAGTCCAAAAATGTGCAGGTTAGGTGAATTGGTCATACTAAATTGCCCGTAGTGTTAGGTGAAGGGGTAAATGTAGGGATGGGTCTGGCTGGGTTGCACTTTGGAGGGTCGGTGTGGATCTGTCGGGCCGAAGGGCCTGTTTCCACACTAAGTAATCTAATCTAATCTAATCTCTAATCTACTTCCCAGTTTATTTCCGCATATCTCCCCATGTGATTCATTTGAGGAATGTCCTCTGAACTTGGTTCTTCCTTCTGTGCTGTAATCATTAACATTGCCTCCTCTTGCTTTCCTTCCCTATGAAAATGCGTTTTGAGCATATTCGCATGACAGACTCTGAGAGATTTCTTCCTGACCGGAGTCCATATCAAGTAGTTCACCTCACTCAATTTATTCTCGATTTTAATAGAGTGCACTAAACCGTACTTTTACGTGCTCACCTGTTCCTGTAAGTAACACCAGTACCTTATCCCCAATTGCAAAGTTGTGAATTTGGGTTTCCTATCTGCTTCCTGTTTCATTGTGTGCTGTGATACTTTTAAATGCTGTCTAACCAACTCTCCAACTCTATTTAATCATTCTCTAAAATTTGACACACAGTCCAAATGGGTGGTCTCTCAATTCTGACTTATTAATTTCTCCTTAATCAATTTTAATGGTCCTCTTATGTCATGCCTTACGAAATGAACTCATATGGACTGAATTTGATCAATTCATTTGGTGCATTTCTGATCACTAAAAATACAAACAGAACTCCCTGATCCCAATCATCTGGATAATCCTGACCATAAGCCCTCAGCATGGTCTTTAGTGTTTGATGCCATCTCTCTAGTACTCCCTGCGATTCTGGATGGTATGCAGTAGAATGAATTGCTTTGTTCCCAAGTTATTCATAACATCCATGAATAGTTTGGATGTGAAGTTTTATCCTTGATCTGACTGGATCTCTGTTGGTAGTCCATACGTAGTAAAAAAAACTTTAAGTTCTTCCTCTACGACCCTTTTAGCTGTGATGTTGCATAATGGGATTGTCTTTGGAAATCTAGTCGATACTTTTGTTTGAGTTAGGAGACCTACACAATCAATCAAGACTCGTGTGAAAAGTTCCTCAACTGCTGGATTGGGTATTAAATGTGCAGGTTTGTTACGGGCCTGTGGTTTTCCGATTAGCTGACATGGATGACACGTCTGGCAATATTCAACGATATCCTTGTATCGTCCGGGCCAGTAAAGTGTCTATGTAATTTAGCATGTGTTTTCCTCACCTCTAAATGACCTCCAAGTGGTAGCCTTTTTTAATGATGGGTCAATGTTATCATTCCTTCAGTCCTCTGGCATCTCCTGTGTCTAGGGAGGATCTGAAAATTACTGCCAGGGTTTCTGATATCTCCTCTGTTGCCTTCTGCAACAACTTTGGTTACATCTTATCTATGCCTATGGATTTATCCTCATTTTCTCTTTCTTTATTCTCTCTCTCGTGCGCTGACTCCCTCCGTCGTCCTCTCTCTCACCCTCGTGCTCTCTCTCCAAAAGGAAAAAGGAGACAAATCAGTGGCTGAAGAGGTCGTGTATTATTCAGAGATTCAAGTTTTTAGTCAGTTGGAATCTCTTGTTGGGACAGAGACAATCTGTTCAAAGAGAATGGGCCTAACCTGAACTGGAAAGGAACCAATATCTTGGCAGGGAGATTTGCTAATTCCACAAAGGGAGATTTTATACTGATGGAGAGGATAAGGTGGAGGACTTCTAAGCAACAGTGTAAATACAAAGATTAATGGGGAAGGTTCTGAATGTGAAGACAGCAAGTTACTTAAACAAAAAAGATGAGAGAATCAGAGTATGTAGTAAGTCTGAAGAACTGAATTATGTTTATTTCAGTGCAAGGGGTCTTTACAGGTAAAGCGAATGAACTCCGGCATGCTTAAGAACATGGGATTGGGATGTTGTAACTATTACAGAAACTTGACTGAGAGATCAACAGGACTGGCAGCTCAATGTTCTGGGTTTTAGATGCTATCGGAAGGATAAGAAAGGAGATGGAGTCGTGTATGTGATTAAAGAATCATAACTGCTGTAACTAGACAAAGTTAAAAAGTAAAAATAAGAAAGGAAAGATCACCTTGTTGAGATTGTACTATAGGCCGCCCAATAGTTAGAGGGAAATTGAGAAACAATTATATAGGGAGATCTCAGATATATGTAAGCATAATAAGGTTGTAATAATGGGGAATTTTAATTCTCCAAATAGTGACCTGAGCTACCATAGTCTTAAAGGTTTGGATGGTGAAGAATTTCTCAAATATGTTGAAGAAAAGTTTCTTTATCAATATGTGGATGCACCTACTAGAGAAGGAACAAAACTAGACTTTCTTTTGAGCAATAAGGCAGGACAAGTAACTGAAGTAAAAGTGGGGGAGCACTTTGGGACAAGTGATCATAATTCTGTTAGTTTCAAAATGTTTGTGGAAAAGGATAAGCGTTCCCTAAAAGTTCTTAATTGAAGTAAGACAAATTTTCATAGAATGAGACAAGAACTTTCGAAAATTGAATGGAGTTGACTGTTGGCAGGTAAAAGGATGTCTGACAAGTGGGAGGCTTTCAAGAATGTGACGAGAGTTCAGAGGCATTGTGTTCCTCTTAAAATGAAGGGTAAGACTGGTAAGATTACGTAACAGTGGATGAATAAAGCTATTGAGGTTTAGTCAAGAAAAAAGAATCTTATTTTAGATATAGACAACTTGGTTCAATTGAATCTGTTAATCAATATAAAGAGTGTAGACGCAATCTTAAGAAAGAAATCAGGAAGGCAAAGAGGGGATATGAGATAGCATTGGCAGATAAGGTTAAGGATAATCCAGAGAGATTCTACAAATACATTAAGTAAAAGGGTAACAAGAGAAAAGGTAAGGCGCCATAAAGATCAAGGAGGTCATCTTTGTGTTGAGCTCCAGGAGATGGCAGAGATCTTAAATGAATATTTTGCATTTGTTTTTACTGTGGAGAATGAAATGGAGGCTAGAGAATTTAAAGAAATAAATTTTGATTTTAAAAACCGTTCCCATTACAGAAGAGGAAGTCTGGAAGTCTTGGAGAATATAAAGGTGGATAAATCTCTGGGACCTAAACTAATGTATGCCAGAATGTTGTGGGAATTAAGGGAGGAAATTGCAAGACCCCTTGCAGAAATATTTGCATAATCCATAACTAAGGGTGAGGTGCCTGTTGACTGCAGGGTGGCTAATATTGTACCTTTTGTTTAAGAAATGTGTAAGGAGAAACCGGGGAACTATAGACCTCTAAGTCTTTAGATGTGGGTAAAGTGTTGGAGGTGATTTTAAAAGGTAAGACTTATGGATATTTGGAGAGGTAGAAATTGAATAGAGATAGTCAGTATGGTTTTGTGTGAGAAAAATCGTGTTTCACAAACTTGATTGAGTCTTTTTGAGGAAGTTACCAAAAAGGTCAATGAGGACTGAGCAGTAGACATTGTTTACTTGGACTTTACTAAAGTCTTCGACAAGGTTCCGTATGGTAGACTAATTGGTAACGTTAGATCACATGGGTTTCAATGGGATTGCCAATTGGATACTAATTGGCTTAACAGCAAGTGACAGAGTAATGGTCAAGGATTGTTTTTCTGACTGGAGGCCTGTCACCAGCAGTGTTCCACAGGAATTGGTTCTGGGCCCTCTTTTGTTTGTCATTTATATAAATGATTTGGAAGAGAATTATAGGAGGGATGGTTAGTAAATTTGCAGACAGCATCAAAACTGGTGGCATAGACAGTGGAGAAGGTTTTCTAAGATTATAAAGGAATCTTGCTTAAATGGGTCCAAGAACTCCATCCATTTTTCATCTCAATCTGCATAAATACAACACGTTTTGGTGCAACAAACAAAGTTGGGACTTATACAATTAATTGGTAAGGTCTTGAGTAATCATAGAGTCATACAGTTTTTTTGTAGAACAGAGGGACCTAGGGATTGAGGTACATAACTGTTTGAAGTTTGCATCACAGACAGGATGGTTAAAAAGGCTTATAGCATGCCTGCCTTCATTGCTCACTCCTCTGAGTATAGGAGTTGGGAAATCTTGTTGAGGTTGTACAGGACATTTTTGCGGTCTCTTCTGTTATACTGTTGTCCAGCTCTGGTCGCCCAGTTATAGGAAGGATATTGTTATGCTGGAGAGGGTTCAGAAGAGATATACGAGGATGTTGCTGGGTATGGAAGGTTTGAGTTATAAAACACTGGATAGGCTGGGGTTTTTTCCACTGGAGCGTAGGAAATTGAGAGGTGACCTTCTAGAAGTTTATAAAATAATGAGGGCTGTAGATAGGGTTAATTGTTGTTGTCTTTTCCCTCAGATGGGTGATTTTGAGACTACAAGACACAATTTTAAGATGAGAGATTTTAAAGGCATGAGGGGCAAATGTTTTACACAGAGGGTAGTTTGTGTGTGGATTGACCTTTCTGAGGAAGTGGTGGTTGTGGATTACAATTAAATTTAAAAGATGTTTGGATAACTACATGATAGGAAAGGTTTGGAGGGATATGGACCAGGAGCAGGCAGGTGGGGCTAGTTTAGTTTGGGATTATGGACTGGTTGGACTGAAGAGTTGTTTCCATGTCCTATGACTCCAGGACTTTGTAAGAGAGTAGAAAAATCACTAGTCTGTGGTGAGATTCATGTGCAGAAACTTTGAATGAAGTTAAGAAAACATTTCAATTGTGTGCTAAAGGTTTATTCATTCTTGATTTAAACTGTATATTTTTGATAAGCCATCAGGTGAATCTGTGTTCGTTGTTTTAATTTGGGGCCAAAAGTTGGTGAAATTACTAAACATGATAGTGACTAATTGGTCCAGCTTCTTATCTTCTAGCGTAATGGCTAGAGGTTGAAGCTCTGGAGCAGCAGACTCATGGAGACCTACCATCAAGTAAAGTGTGTGCATTGAATTATACCACTTTGCTGTTAACAGAATCACCAAAATATCAATCATATTTAATGTCAGGCTGATGCAGTTACAGGAGGCATATTCCTGGGATGTTGGGTAATTTCAACAAAACCAGTGAGCTGGAATTCTGTGAAGACCTTATGACAAGATTATAAATTGCTTGTGGGAATTGTAAAATCCACAAGGATTGTTAACACAAGGGCTGTTCGTAAACTTTCTTTAGAAAGTGGATCATTTCTATTTATCAATCTTTTCAGCTGAATTTCATAGCTAGCACCTCTGTTTATATTGATTTGGGAAATACATCGGACATTTTAAAAGCTTTTTTAGGATGATTTATTTTTCTATATTGATGTGTCATAAATTGGATCATCTCGATATAGTTTAGCACACCAAGTTGGAGAAAATTCAAGACTACTATTTTTTTGTTCTTTGCAGATAGATGCTTATCTGCATGTCCATTCTGAATTTTAAAAAAAATGAAGAACTGCATTATCAAGATTGCAGCAAGAAGTTAGCTTCTAATGTTTTGTACATTGGAGATTAGGGAACCTTGCTGTGCATTCTGTCACTGTTGTTAGATGATTGTTGGGACGAAGTGTAGTTATGCTTTCATAAATTGTATTTCTGTTGTGGGGTTCCCCAGCTTCAGTTTGACAACTGAAAGCCAATTTTGCATGTAATGCTGGATAGTTAGGGATTTTGACCTCAGCCTTGTACAAAAAGAGAATTTTTTTCTGATTAGTGACCAACTTACCCTACCCAAAATGGTGAATGGGAGAGAATCGTGGTTGTCAGAGCTGCTCTGTTTGAGGTTTCCTCAGTGCTGGTGGTGATTTTCTCGATTTCTTGAAGTAGTTAGCATAAGATTTTTGCTTTGTTTTTGGAACTTTAAAAAAAATCAAAATGGGCAGAAAGTGAGATAGCAGGAATTCAGGAGAGACCATGAGGGAGGTTGTAGAAAGGTTTTGGAGTTCATTTACAAAAAACCTAGCAGTGAACTCTCTCATCTGGCTGACTGTGAATGTACAAGCGTTTCTGGAAATCTGAGTTCACACCAAGAAAAGCAAGCAAGCAACAAACTTTCACAGCGAACTTGAGACCTCATTATTGAAACAGTTCCTAGCTGTGAGTGTCAAGTTTTCAATGATCAGCTAAGTTTATTTTTAAGACTTATAAAACTTGTCTTGATTTTTTTTGTAAATCTGTGATAGTGAGTTAAATGAGGACTTTTTATGTTTTACTGAGATCTGTCTCTTGGTTAATTCTTTTTATCCTAGAGCAGTGTTTTGAGGGTAAGACTGCTGTTTTCTGGGTCTGTACTTTAATATGCAGAGATGGCCATTAGTAGAGCAATGTGCTCTTGCTGTTGAATGTGGGAGATTAGGGATGATTATGTGTGTAGGAAGTGAGATTTAAAATCCTACTGAATCACATGGATTGGTTGGAACGGCAGTTAGAGACAGTGAGGGATTTGTAGGATGAATGGCAATATCAGGAAGATAGAAAAATCACAGATACCGTTAGGTAGATGGGCTACTCCTTGGAAAGATAGGTGAGGTAGGTAGGCAAGTAGTGCAGGAGTCTCCTGTGGCTGTACCCATCTCCGGCAACTATGCTGTTTTGGCAAATGTAAGAGGCGACAGACTCTTGGGAGAATGTAGCACTGACAGCCAGGTTTTTGGTATCGAGACTGGAAAAGATGTTTCAGATTTCCAGTACCTGCAGTATTCTGCTTTTCTCAGAAAGTACTTTTGTTATATTTCTTCCTTTTGTGTCAAAATTATGTTAATACAAAATTCATGTACCTGCAAGCTGTTGGCATAGCAATTATATATTTAACATAACATATTTAACATAACAATTGTTCGGTGTGTACAAGAGAAGATACAGAATATAAAATCCTAAGCAGTTCAAATATTTTAATGGGAATGAATTGCCTCTGAATTAGCTAGGTAAGGATTAAACTCCTTCAGGGAAAAATTAAAATAAACCTGTTCACCTCTCTGAACCAGTTTGCTTTTGTTTTAAATTTAGTGTCACTTCTTTGTCACTGCCCAACTGTCATTCTCGTAACTAGAGTGGTAGATTAGGGCTTCGAATTATACAACTATCATGAACATTTTTATCTCTATTTGTGGAAAACAATTTTAATCAATGCCAAAATGACCTTTTCCCCACTGATTCTATCCCAAAATACAAACAGATGGAATATAATCAGTGAAGTGAAATAAAATAGCATTATGTTGAAGAAATAATTTGGTAAGCTGTTCTATGTGACTAAATGGTACAAAATGAAAGACGAATATCTGCTGTGACTCTTTGCTGGTTTCAAAGTTTTACTAAAAAAAAGTTCAAAGTTAAGATAACTTTAATTTACAGGGAAGTGAAATTTTGTTTTGGATAGTAGACTTTTCTGTCAGGACACACCACAAGACAGGATGAGAATGTACTTTTTTCTCTCTTTTGGCAAACAAGCAAGTTTGAGCAACCAAAAAGTGTTAATCTGCAATTGGCTGTGGAATAATTTCAGGAGCTACTCATAACTGGGTTTGTTTCCACTGAAGTTTACAAGAGTGAAGTATACTCATTCGACTGAAGTATACAAGATCCTGTTCAATCTTGGCAAGATAGGTATGGACATGATGTTTCTTTTTGTGGGGGCATTTAGATTTCAAGAGCACTGTTTAAAAATTCAGGATTGCCTTTTTCGAACAGAGGCGAGGAGTCATATTTTCCTCCTGAGAGTTATGCAATTTTGAACTCCATGTCTCAGAAGGTAATGGAGGTGAGATCATTGAGTATTTTTAAGACCAAGTAGACGGATTCTTGTTAAGCAAGGGAATCAAAGGTTATTGAGAATGTAATATTTAAATCACAACCAGATAGCTATGACCTTACTGAATGTTGGAGCAGGCTTGAGGGGCTGAGTGGTGTAATTCTGATTGTAATTCATATGTTTGGAATAAAGTTTGAAATCAATAAAATTATCGCTGTTGAGGTTATCATACATGAACTATATTTTGTAAATATTTTATAAGTTAAATGCAATTCAAAGTTCAAGAATGAAAATCAAAATTAACTGTAGGTCCTAAAATAGAATTAAATGTTGTGAAAATTACACATTTTGTATTCAGAAGGACATTTGTAAGAATACCAAGTGCAAAGGAGAGAAACATTCTCATACTGGAGGAGAAGAGAATACTGATTGGTTGCCTAGTCGACTCTAGTAGATATGTTGCTATGGAGAATACACCAGTCAAATGACAGCTGATGGCTAAATACTAAGGTTTTTATAAATTTCAACCAGGCTGGTTAACTGATTAGTATGGTACTCTTGAAAATAAGAAAGAGGCTAAGAGAGGGGTGTTATTTGTGAGCAGCAAAACAGTGTTTTGTAAGTCAGTCATCAAATTCCAGAAATTTGTAATTCACAATGTATTTCAGTCTCCTGAAGTTGATCAACAATTTATATATTAGTAATAGCTTACGTTGTTAACATGTTATTTTTATAGCAATATTTGGCAGAGTGGTTCTACAAAGGTCACATTGCTGAGAAAGGTATATCCATGACAGAATTGTACCGACATATATGCACTGTTTATATAGGTTAACTCTACCTTTATGGGAACACTGATTTATGACTTTAAAGTGTAACTCAACTTCTGAAATGTCTGTTCTCTTATTTCTTGCTAATGCCTTTGTACACCACAGCAATTGAAATTTCTTTTGAAACTTGTTCAAAATTTAGTTTACTCTTTTCCAACAATACCAGCTCCTGTTAAATCTTCCAGTAGTCCATTGTCTGTTTCTCTTGGAAGTGCTTGGCAGGAGAAAAGGAGAGGAGTTAAGATAAGGCTGCACATTAACTTGTGCCCCACTGTAAACAAAATGTCAAGAAATCAACTTGTGTAAGAGATCCATTCCATAAAAATATTTTCAGCTATTATAGCAATTAGAAAGTGACTATTTGTAAATGGAGAACCTTTGCCTAACTGCAGAGTAAGCTTACTTGGAAATTCTGCTTACAACAGGAAGTCACTCAAGGGCACTATTTACATCATCGAGTAAATAGTGAGCACAACCGTAAACTAGTTTATGATCTACATAATTAGGGCAGAATTAAATTTATCTCAAACTTGCAATGACAGTACAGGAGTTCAGACACCAGATTTAAAAAAAATCTTTTTTGATAATCATTGGCATAACAAATTAGTTGCACGTACTGATAATGCCATGTAAGGCCTCCATCTCCATCTGAGCTTTAGCTATTCAAGAGGAACATGTTGCTGTCACAACAGAAAATTTCACAGCATTACAAATAATGTTTGAAACAGCAAGCACATAAAAGGTGCATTACAGTATTCAGCACATTAAGTTTGTGACACACTAGTGCCTAGCTTTATATCTGCAGAAATTGGCAAAACTAAAAAAAATCGAGAAAGCTACGCACAAACTGAGTGAATTCCCCGAGACCCAGAAAACCAAATCTCCCAATATTGTGACCTACTGTTTAGCATTGACTTACTGTTATCATACCATAACAATCCTAAAACAGATAAATACTATAATATTAGAAGGTATGTCAGTGTTTAAATAAACTTAAAATCACCTAGCATGACTGAATTTCCTTCAAACAAATTTAAGAGTTAAAGAAAAAATGAGTCACTCAAACTCTGAAAGATATGGGTTGTAATGGGTTATCTGTATGCTTCCACTTTAACCCTGTATTAGTCTTTTTTATTTTCAATCTGAATTAAGTGAAACAGAATCTCGGACAAAAGATGCTAAACTATGGATATCATCAAATATTGACCAGTATCCTACTTTCAAATAGTGGAAGGCAAGCATCAGTGACACTTGAAATTAATCACTCACTAATGTGACCAGAAAATGCTATATTTTTTGTAATTGTACGTAAGTCCCAAATGCATAATTCCATTTACTTTTGTCATAGAAGTCAACAGCACGGAAACACTCCCTTCAGCCAAACTTGCCGTTGCTATCCAGTTTTCACAATTTAAACTAATCCTATTTGCCTGCATTTGGTCATGTCCCTTCATTCCTATCCCATCCATATAACTGTTTAACTTTTTCTTGAATGATGAAATTGTAATTGCTTCCACCACTACATCTGGCATCCCATTCCAGACACTCACCACCCTCTGAATGAAAACATTTGTCCCTCTGGTCCATGTAGCATCCTAGTAAAGCCTTTCTGCATTCCTCCTAATTTAATAATATCCTTTATATAGTCAGATGACCAGAACTGCACACCATATTCCAAATATGGTCTCATCAACATCTTCTACAGCTGCAACAAGATGTCACTATTCCTATTTTTAATACTCTGACTGATGAAAGCAAGCATGCTGAAAACCGCCTTCACCACCCTGTCTACCTGTGACTCCATTTTCAAGGAGCTATGAACGTGTACCCCTAGGTCTCTTTGTTCTATAACACTGTCCAGGGCCCTGCCATTGTACTATCTAAGTCGTTCTCTGGTTCGCCTTCCCGAATTGCAGCACCTTGCATTTATCTAAATTAAACTCCCTCTCCTATTCCTCAGTCCACTGGCCTAGTTGATCAAAATCTTGCTGCATTTACAGATAAGCTTCTTCACTGTTCATTATACCACCAGTCTTGATGTCATCCACAAACCTACTAGCCATGCCTCCTAAATTCTCATCCAAAACATTTACTACACCTGCACTCATTTAAATTTGCATTATCCCACAGTCTTCGTCGATGGACCAGCAAGTAGTTGGACCATACTGAACAGGAATTATTCCAGATGTAATTTCAAATCCATTCTAAACTGGCTAATGCTTGGTAAGGACACCACAGTTGACTCAAACATCCCTGGCATAGGGCAGAGAGAAGAGAAATAGATATAAACTCAGGCTCTTCATCAGTCATCTGTGCTGGATGTTGGATAAGGGTGGAATGGGTTTTGCCATTATGTTGTGTCTCAGGATGTAGAACCTTCTGAAAGGGGAGTGTGACCAATAAGAGGTCGTACATGTTGGTACCAACAACATTGAAAGACAAAGGGATGAGGTTCTGAAGAGAGAATGCAAGCAATTAACAGGACATTAAAAAGTAGGTCCTCAAATGTAGTAATACTTAGATTAGTCCCAGTGCCATGTGCTAGTGAGAGTAGGAATAGGAGAGCAGATTAATGCATGGCTGAGGAGTGGTGCAGGGAGTGGGATTTGCATTTTTGGATCATTGGAATCTCTTTTGGGTTAGCAATGTCCTGTATAAGAAGGGTGAATTTCCAGATTTGGAAGAGGACCAATATCCTGGCAGGGAAATTTGCTAGTGTTACTCAGGAGGTTTTAAACTAGTAATTGAGAGGAGAGTGGGGGACCCAAAGAGCTCGTGCAAAGAGGATAAATCTGTGGCTGGTACAGTTTAAAAAGAGGAGCAAGTCAAATAGTCAAGGCAAACAAGAACAGGGCAGAGAACGAGGTAAAACTGATAAATTGAAGTGCATTTATTTCAATGTAAGAGGCCTGACAGGTAAAGCATATGACCTCGGAGTGTGGTTGGGAACATGGGACTGGGATACCATAGCTATTACAGAAACATGGCTCAGTGAAGGGCAGGACTTTATTTCTTTATTTTTCCACTAATTCTATGAAGGTAATGCTGAACTTTTTAAACTCTCTTTCTCTTTCTACTTTGTACCCAAGTTTCTTTGTACCAAGGTACCTTTGTCCCTAAGATGCTGCCATGTGTGGTGACATTATACACTTTTCACTGTACTCCTGTACTTCTGTATTTAAGTACGTGACAATAAAATCTAAATCTAAGATATGGTACATATTTTTTGAATATTTTTGAAATGGCATTTGAGTGAGTTAGAGCCAGGTATATAACATGTTGCCAAAAGATTGCAGCCGACTGAAGTAGTTGGAAGTAAAAGGCAAATCACACACTGCAGTAGCAAATACCCATGTACAAAATAAACAATGATGTGTCATGGATGAGTTCTGCTCTGTGTTAAAGGGAGGGCGTGCTCTGGATAATCTTTTGTCATTTTCAGTAAATGTTATATTTTATCTAAATAATTTGCTTGTATTGACTTTTTTAACCTATCTAATGTTCAATAAACCTAGTAACAATCTGAAGTTAAAGAAATTGTGAGATTATATGCTGTGTATCCAGTGAATAGGTCTACATTAATAAGGAATCTTTATGTAATTGTTGGGCCTTGTTGATGTTGAGGCATAAAGACACATTTCAAATCATTTGTGTATAAATTTGTGTATAGAATCGGCACTTGATGCTATCAGAATGTGAATTCCTTGAGTGATCTCACAGTCAATCCATTGTCAAGTACGTGTGTATAATATGTTTCATCCATATTGTTTGTTGTATGATTATGTAACAATCTATAATATTTTCAAAATGCCCTCATGCCTGTGGGGATTCGGCTAACTTGTCTGTGTTGGATAAAATAATGAATGTAACTTCATTTCATTCTAGGTGGCTCTTTAGGCAGAGTAACACTCCAAAAACAACAGTCACTCCCTTCACGGCCTGTTATTCCATTAGTGGCACGAATTTCAGATCAGAATGCATCTGGGGTACCGCCAATGACAATAAGAGAAAAATCACGTCATGAAAAGTTCAAACAGCTTTTAAGCAGTGCAAATACAGATTTAGGTAAGTTCATAAAGAAATAACAGATGAAACACATCACATTTAACCTTTCAGTGGAATTTATATCATGTATTTTTGTTCCATGTTTGATTATTCCTGATTGCAAAAACTACAGCATTGCAGTACTATACTTTTGTTTTTTGTTTTATTGATGAACTCTCCTTTCCTTCTCTTTTCTCACCTTCTTCCACTTCTCTCTCCTCCCCTCCCAATTTTCCTCCCTATTCCTCCTTCTCTCTTACTCAGTCTTCTCTCTCACTGTATCAAAAACTTTGAGGAAGTATACTTAGAGACGTGTGAGTCTCAGTGAATATTTCTTTTTGCATTTCTGTATCATGAAAAAAGTACAGTTTGTTCAGTCAGCTTTAGCACATCTATAATGATATCTAATTTATGGTTGAGTTTGAGAGTGGGGTGATCAACTGTCCTGAATCGTTATAATGCATCACTGCATTTAAAATATAAGCAAATGATATGTCCAGAATTGCTGCCATAGACCAATTTAGGAAAAAAAATGGAAACAGAAACCTTTTAAACTTTTTCCTTTTCTTTTAAAAGAATTAATGAAAACTAGAATGGGGTCCACAAATACGATGGTCCAGATTTTGTGATAGTCAGATAGTTGTTTCTGTTGCTTAGATGGCGACTGCACATGGGGATCCCGTGGAATCCCTGACAGAGCAGATACCAAAGGAAAAACCTGGGAAATTGAAGATTCCGATGGGCAGTTCACCTAAACTTGGAAACTTCCAAGTGCATCCATTTAACTCTGAGAATTCAGAGGGTTCACTGCAGTTAAGTAAATAGTTGCTCAGGAAATCTTTAGACCTTTAAAAACATCGCCTAATTCTTGGGTAACTATTAAAAGTCTCCAACTTGTTACACTACCTCGCAATCACAACTTCCCCAGACCACCTGTACACCACAGCCTATCTTAAATTTGACATCACTTACCCAGTTCCCATCTCCCTTGTGTCCTAACAATCTACTCCACTTAACATCTTACCCACCTGATACTCTGATTTCAGACTTCTGGCTTAGTATCACTTCATGGGAACTATGATGTTGGCCATTTAAATCCCAGAATTCAGCAATTAATTGCCATGACTAGGAGGGCATGGTTTGCCTCCCCAGAGTATCTTGCACTATAAGGTACCTGAGAAATTTGAAGTATACTCCACATTTCTGAAGTAGCTCTGTATGAGTCTCATCTGATTTGCGAATGTATGTGGAGTGGCAGTCAGAGTGTATTTGCCATTCTTTGGAAAGTCGGCCCAATATTTCTGCTTTCCTGTAGTATTTCTTTAGATCTGGTAGTAATCTGTACTTTGTTACTTTCTAACTTTTGGTGAGAGCAGTTCTGCATAGGGAAATAAAAGAAAGGCCAGGAGGCTTCAACAGGCTTTACAGATTTTTTTAAACTCTGCACAGTCAACGGCTAACCGTGATTTAATCTAAACATTCCTCTCTCTCAACATCATGTGATTGAAGATTATGTTTACATAGAATTCTGTATTTTAATATGTGGATTCAGCTTAAACCTGCAGAAGAAGAGGTATTATAATGTGAGTTATTTTCCCTTGTAGTTGTGAAGTTCAGTTTTGTGGGATTTTTTATATTGTAGTTTAGCCCCCTTTTGCTCTGTGCAAGTCTCTGAATGATATGGTCAATGTTTTGCACAGATTTCAAAGGATGAGATTATTGAGTGTCTGACTGGTTCTGATTTCAGCTTATAGTTCCCACATTGTATTCTGTATTTTAATTTGACAAAGTAAAATAAATTTACTTTTCAAAGCCTTTTACTTGTGGGTCGCTAACATTCAGTGCTTTACCTAAATGGTGGCACAAGTTCTTAAGATTGATACTTTTCAATCAAATATTGCTATTACATTTTCTAAATTCAGAAGTTTTTTTTACATTGATTGGAGGAGCACACACAATTGCTCTACAAGTAGAACTCTGGGGTTAATGTGATTTTCCTTAGGAGCATTGCACAGGCTAGTGCAGCTGTTGTGCTTCATTTCATATTAGCTTCATGTTTCAATTACCTTGAATCTAACCATGCACAAAAATATCACTGAATGTAAAGATGTCTGGAGTGACTTGTTTCTGAGTGCTGTGACTGAGATTGATGACCACACAAATTATTACAGGAAAATAAATTCTCACTTGGTCTTAAAATGTTTTGGATTATGACATATATTCAAAGTCTTCTTAAAGAGACAAGGTATTTCACATAGAATTTTTTTGACAATCGTAAATAACAATCTCAATATTAAGCGATTTCTGGAAAAGGAGTGTTTGCTGATAAAGGCATGATCATTGATTGTGATACAAGCTGGTGCTAACTTGCTTACAACAAAAAAAGGTTACTTCTAAAAATTACTTTTAACAATGAGATCTATAGCTTTGAGAATCCATTATAATGAAATTTAAACTGTTAATTGATTTTGGTAAATGTATATTAAAATACAATTGCTGAGTGTCATGTTCATACTTGTCCATTTTACATGCTGCCTTGGAATGAAGCAACCCTGAATACAAAACTTACCAATTAAAATGGTTGGCTCAAGGCCAGAGACAAAAAAAAACTGCAGATGCAGGAATCCAGAATAGACAGGCAGGAGGCTGGAAGAACACAGCAAGCCAGGCAGCAGCAGCAGGTGGAGAAGTCAAAGTTTCAGGTGTAACCCTTCTTCAGGACTGGGGGTAGGTGTAGGGGGAGCTGCAAATAAAAGGGATGTTGGGGCGGGGGGGGGTGAAGTAGGGATAGGTGAAGATGGGTAGAGGGTATGACCTGGTTGGTTAATGGGAGGAATGAATCTGATTGGTGGCAGGGAGGACTGGAAGGGAGGCAGAGGGACTGGGAAGGGAGTCAAGGCCAGGGCGCAAAATAATGTTGCTTTATCAAAGGCATCTTTTGGGATTTTCTCAAAGGTGACCTTTTGATTTTTGGGGATTCCTTTTATTCTCACTAGCTCCTTTATTTGATGGAGTAATGCAGTCACATAATTGTCTATATTTAGACTTAGAACAATGCACAATTAAAAGAATTCACTAATATACTCAATTTTCAGTCCTCTATTAAATTTAAGCCACAGCACAAGGATAGCATTCATTTCCTAGACACCACATTTGAATTGGCACAACACAACAAGCATAAGCTAACAACAGAGACTTTTTTTCCAAATTGATTGACGCTCAGTTCTTCGCACATAAAAACCATCACTCTAAACATACCTTCCATATTGATTAGGTCACAGCTGATGCATTTCCATCACATATTCAGAAAGTGCAAACAGGCAGTTATTACTCCTCCTGCATCTCAGATTTAAATTTAACACTTGATGCAGTGTTCACTACAGCAACATCCCCTATCCGTTCTCCATTTATTTGCTCCTTAACATGTACAGCTTAAGCTTGAAAGTCTACATTCATTTGCAAGTAGTCATTTACCTCTTGATTACAATTTTTCCATGTTTCTGGTTAGCTGAAAGCTCCTTTGTTGACACTTTGTAACTGTACTGTCATTTGTGTGGCCTCCCTCTTTTCCTTTCACTACCTGCAGCCTCTATTTTTCTTTGGTGTGTTTTCCCTCCCCCAGACACTCCACTCCTTCCCCTTCCCCTTCAAGAAAGGATATGCATCCTGTCTCTATCTGTCTTTTTTTTTCCCTTCACTGAGCAGTTCTGAGCATAATTTTGCAATTCTCTCTGGCTATAAGCATGGTGTAACCAAACTGTCAACATCCCTTTTGTTTTACCAAAAGAAAGGGATAGATCTTGCTGAAGGAAATGTTCCAGGAATAGAAAATCTTGGCCCACTGGGAAAATTAAGAATTTTTGTTTTAGAGTGTTGCCCAGTGTGGGTTGATAAACATAAGGCTGGTAGAACTTAGTGAGAGTTTTGATATGGGCAACAGTGTTTTAGGTGAACTAAATTTTACGAAAGGTGGATTTTTGCCAAAAGAACATGGCAATAATTAAGTCTGTATGTGAAGTGAAAGTGAACTGCAAGGTTCTATAATCCCAAAGAATAGTAGACTGCTATCTCATTAGACTGGTGATGAATTTAGCCTGAGTGTCACCATGACCCAAGTGAGGGAAGAGGTTGAGAAGGACTCAATCTTCTTGGTGATTTCAGCCAATTTGGGAATTGAACTTATGCTGTTGGTGTTACCTTGAATTGTGAACCAGCTATACAGCAACTGATCTTACTTACTCTATAAGTCTGCAAATTGCAAAGGCATGGATGACAATTTCATCAGCTAATCGGCTGAAGCAGAATGGAGTTGAGCTATATTGAAAAGATAGTTATTGATGTTTTTGTTATGGAGATGATCTGTGCTTGGAAGCTTTACAAAGGGTCAAATTGCATCTGAGAATATTAACAGCTCAATTTTGGATTAATCTCAGATAGTGGTTCAGGATGAAGAGGAGAATCAGTGACTAGCCAGTTGTGTTTATGATAAAGACGAAAGAAATTTGGTTTTATCTTCAGGATATTTAATTGGACAAACCCTCTGCACGTTCAGTTCTATCTGTGAAATGAGCATTGTGACAACTCAATGTGGAGGGTTTTGTAGAGGTGACAAAGTTGGGTTTAGATGTCATCAATGGATATATGGATTTTAATGTGTTTTTGGAAGACGTTGCATGTCAATGTATAGGATGCAGTTACATCAGCTACTATGGGTATTAGCCAGGGAGCATTATTACAACTTGACCATTGAATATAGTCCTAATCTTGTTTAGAATTAAGAATTGAAGCTCTGGTTGTATTTTACTGTTTCTAATCCATTCATCTCGGACCAAATAACTTAACACTAAGCAGAAATATTCTGCAAATAGTTGTTTATATCTTTGAACCTGGCTATAGAGTGTGCTTTCTGAATCACCAAAATTCTTCATCTAAGCTCTTAATCTAAAATTATGCTGGCATGTGTTCTCATACGCAGTAACAATACTTGAACTCTTTGCATAACTTCATTCATTTGACATTGAACTGATGATTTACTACAAGAATGTTCTTGGAGCCTCAACATAGAATGGGTGAATTTTAATGCCCCCTCAGCAAAATGTGATGATAGTGGTGGTGAAATGAAGGCATTGCCATGTTTTACTGGAACCTTCTACTGTGTTATGGACTAGCCCAGGCCACTCAAAACATTCTTGAGTAGGCAACCCAAACCATAACTTTGCAATTTGTTTCAGTAAGTGTACAGTGAAAATTACCTGGAGTAAGTTAGCTAGGTTGACTGCTAGGTTTTAAAACAGACAGAAATGTATTCACAAAATTACACAACGAAAGACAAAGAACAGAATAAAGAACCTCTACAGACCTTAGTCTATCCAAACTAGACTTTAGTATGCTGTTCTGAATATAAACAACAATCCCAATAAGCAACCCCCCTAAAAAAGTTAAAAAATGGAACAGATGCTTACAGGTTGAAGTTAAAAGGGCAGAGAGAGAACGAGAGTCTGTTTCCACACAGCTGAACTCCTAATTTGGTTCTGAACTGAACTGCTCAGCTAGAGAGCTGACTACTTCCCTTTCATTATACAGGTCACTTCTAAAACATGACCACTTCGACCTACGGTCTCATCTGTTTACATATAAACAAAAAGGCCTCTCAATACCGTTTCATCTCTGTACCGAAACCAGTCTAATCGGAGCCAGGAGTGTTTTATTACCCCTCTGGAAAAAAAACCCAAAGACACAGTATCCTTCAGAAAAGAAACAGCTTTTAGAAAAGGGTGACCAGCTTTGTAACAATGGGAATGACTATATTCATGCAAATCAGAATTGTCCATGGCTGTAATGCCATGAAAACTTCAAGGTCCAGTAGGAAAGGCTCTTTGAGGTAAAACCTAATGTTATTTTTTGCGGTGCCAGAAGAATAGAAAATGTTAATGAGGCCGGCTGTCAATGAGGCCTAGACTTTGAAAAGAAACTGGAGTTCCGTCCACCACACTGAGGTGGCCAGTCTGTCTCCTTTATAAACTGGCACCTGTCTCCCCAGTGACTAAAACCAAATGCTTTTATAGAACTGAATATTTGGTGATAAAAGTTAGCTCTATCATTGAGCAATATATTGCTGAGTTGTGCAACAGCTTGTTAGGAATCACCAGTCAAAGATAAAGTTAAAATAAAAACTAGCTTTGCACAATTTCTGGCCATCTCTTATGGAAACCTCTGGAATCTTTCACTTGTGGCTTTGCTCAATGATTTTGAATAGATTTATTTAATTCTTAACAGCAAATTGTGATTTCCTCTTTTTTTAAAAAATTGTTCTCAGAATACGTATATCACTGGCAAGGCCAGTATTTGTTGCCCATCTCTTATCGCCCGTAAGGAGGTGGTTATGAACTACCATTGCAAATCCTCATAAACTGTGTGTTGCAGGTACTTTCATGATGTTGTTAGGTTAGTCTAAGATTTTCACTCTGTAGTATTAAAGGTAATATAGTTCCAACATAGCATGTTTGTGATTTGAATGGAAACGTGCAGGCAGTGATGTTTGTATGCTTTTTTAGTCCCTGTTCTTCGAGGTAGCAGAGGTCATAGGTTTGAGAGGTGCTGTTGAAAGAGCCTTGGCATGCTACTGCAGTGCATTTTGTTAATAGTGCTAAATATTGTCATTGTGCCTTTGGGGAGGGGGGGGGGGTGGGGGTAGGTAAAAGGAATGAATGTTGAAAGGGTTAGATAGGTTACTGATTGAGCAGTCAAATTTGTCCTGGTTGGTGTTGACCTTCTTCAGTGTTATTTGCAGAGCCTCCTGCTTCAATGAGCTGTTTAATAGTCTATCATCATTCATGACTGGATTGTGATAGGATTGTAGAGCTTAGACTTGAACCATTGATTGTGGAATTGCTTAGCTCTGTTTGTCACATACTGTTTATATCTTTTTTCATGTAAGTAGCTTTATCAGATTGGTCGCTCATTTTTTGGTAGGGCGAGTGCAGCTTCTGGCATGCTCTCTTGGATGCCCAGTTTTATTTTAAATCTGCTTTAAATATGTCCCATTTAGCTTGATAGTGCCACACAACACTCAGGTATTTTCCATGAGAAGGTGGGATTTATTCTCCAAAAGGACTGTATGGTGGTCACTCTTATCATTACTGTAATGGACAGATGCATCTCCAACAGACAGGTTGGTGAGGATGAGATTGTGTGTTTTTCTCTCTTCTTGGTTCCCTCACCATCTGCCATAGACCTTGTGTAGTGCCCTTTATGACTTGACCAGCTCAATCTGTAGTGATGCTGCCACTCTTGGTGACTGATATTGAAATACCTCATCCAGAGGGGTATTAGCTGAGGGCGGGCAGTCCGTGGTGATCAGTAGGATGTTTCCTTGCCCGTATTTGACATTTGTGCCATGATGGACCATGATGGCTGGAGTCATAGAGACGTACAGGACAGAAACAGACCCTTCGGTCTGACTCGACCATGTTACCAGGTGTCCTAGATTAATCTCGTCCCATTTGCCAGCATTTGACCCATATGTCTCGCAACCCTTCCTATTCATATACCCATCAAGATGCCTTTTAAATACTGTAATTTTACCAGCTTCCAACACTTCCTCTGGTTGTTCATTCCATACATGCTCCACCCTCTGTGTGGAAAAATTGCTGATTAGGTCCCTTTTAAATCTTTCCTTTCACCTTAAACCTATGCCCTCTAGTTTTGGACTCCTCTTCCCTGGGGAATAGACCTTCACTAGTCACTCTATCTGTGCCCTTCGTGATTTTATAAATTTCTATTAAGTCACCCCTCAGCCTACACTGTGCTTGGGAAAATAGCCTCAGCCTATTCAGGCTCTCCCTATAACTCAAACCCTCCAACTCTGACAATATCCTTGTAAATCTTTTTTCAACCCTTTCAAGTTTCATAAAATCTTTGCTGTAACAAGGAGACCAGAATTGGAACAAACATGAAGACTCCCAGGCAGCTGCCTTCCTCGTCTCTACCACCATTATGCATCACCATCTCGGCTGGATCTGTCCGACTGGTGGGTCAGGACATTACAAGCGATAATGATGGCAGTGTCTGGGACATACTCATTGTCTATGATGCAATCTCATGAGAATGTTAGGTTGTTGCTTGACTAGTCTGTGAGACAGCTCTCCCAATTTTGTGAACCATACAGTCCTGACATTCAATTTTTGGTCATCATTTTACTTTTTTGGATTGTATTTGAATTCAAATCTGGTTATAGTGGGGTTCAAACCCATGTTCCTAGAATATTACCTGGGTCTCTGGGTTAACAGTGCTAGGCCGTCACCTTTGCAGTTGTATCGTTGCTGATTAAGTCAGTCTTGCTCCGATCCAGCAGAAGTGAACAGTTAAATCTGTGCATTTGAAGTGCAACATGGAATCGAATTTTAATATTTTGGCTTCTTTCTGAGAAACACAGTAGAATGAGTCGCTGGCTGCAATAGATTTAGATTTTGAGCATGTTCATTTTCTGTTGTACAATTTTGGATCTCTTCTACTGAAAAGCTCTTTAAGGAGTTTGCAGCAGTAGGTCCTACCCCAAACATGTAGGCTGAATATTTGCCAAAAGTACATAAATTATTTCTGGGACAATCCAGTTTCAACTTTTTGGTAGTGAAACTATAGCTCAAAGTTTGGCATAAATAATAGTCAGTATTGTAATAATATTGAAAAATTGTGAGGTTTTATTATTGAAAAGTTGTAAGCAGAAACCTGAGAAATCCAGGAAATTAAATGAATGCTGTGAAGGCAGTGATGTGGAAAATGAGAAAGAAAGATATTAAGCGAAAAATGTTAAATGAAAGGTGTGAAATGGAAAATACAGTGAGACAATGGTAATAGTATCTCCTCATGAAGAAGTTATTTGGATTCATGGAATGCAAATTGAGAATACATTGACCAAAACTAGCATGAATCAAATCATATTGTTCTCTCATTTATGATAATTCAAGCCACAGGTGGCACAGTGGCTCAGTAGTCAGCACTGCTGCCTCACAGCTCCAGGGACCCGAGTTTGATTCCAGCCTCTGGCAACTATCTGTGTGGAGTTTGCACGTTCTCTCTGTGTCTGCATGGCTTACTGCCAGAAGCCTGGTTTCCTCCCACAGTCCAAAGATGTACAGGATAGATGGATTGGTCACGCTCAATTGCCCTTAGTGTCCAGGCAGTGCAGGCTAGGTGGGTTAGCCATGGGGAATGCAGGGTTGTAAAGTGGGTCGGTGTGGATTTGATGGGACAAAGGGCCTGCTTCCACAATGTAGGCATTCTATGATTCGATGATATTATAGATTCGAGTATTACTCAATACTTTTTCTTTGTTGTCCAAACCATATAGGTCGACAATTTATTTACAAGCATAGATTATTTTCCCTCTATCTCAATGTTTCACCCTCTGTCTCGGTGTCTCCTTCTCTGTGCACCTCTTTGTCTATGTGTGTCCCCCCTTCTCTCTCCCCCCTTCTCTCTGTGTGTCTCTCCCATTTTCACTGTCTCTCTTCCCTTGACACCTCCCCTACTGTGGGTGTTCTTTCCACCCTTCTACCCAGTTTCTGCACCCCTCTTTCCCCCCCCCCCCCCCCCCCCCCATCTTTCCTCACCACTGGACCTTAACACACATACACTGTTTGAACCAAATTCCATCCTCCAATTCCCACTGTGTCCCTTAACATGGTCCACCTGTCAGTTTGTGCCCTGGGCCCCTTGCCACTTGTCATTCTGCCCAGTTGGCACCCTGTCTGCTACCCATCTGGCATCCTATGTCCTTAACACATATGCAGCTGGCACCCTTCATACCTGATACCCTAACACTCTATTTATTGTGTTGTCTCTCCTTATCTGGCATCCTATCCAATTGGCACCCTGCTTTGCTGACACTGTCTCTCCCAGACATCCCCATACTCATCTAGCATGCTACCCTGTCAGCATCCTAACACCACACTAGCCCTATCTATTCAAATTTTGACAGCAGCTGTCTCGACCTTTAAACTCAGGATACAGTAGCCAATTGCTGTGAAAAGAGGGCTTGTTTGCCTTTCTTTGACGTACTGCATTATGTAAGAGCCGTCAGAATGATGTACAGCTCTGCATGAAAGAGAAGGATCAGTATTTCCTCTCAGAAATTTATTGCTCCTTCCTTCATAAAGAGGGGACTCTTAAAGAGGGTCAGTCTGTGTGAGATTGCCACTCTTCGGAAAGTTCTGCCAGTTAGTATTAGCATTTACCCTAACAGCGCCAAGCTTGATCTCATCATCTCCACACTCAATTTCTCCACTGTTGCTAAATTACCAGACTACATATCTTGCATCCAGTTCTGGATTTGTGAAATTTCCTCTATTTGAATATTGGAAAGACCAAAGCTGCTGTTTGTGGTACCTGTTTCAAATTAGATTCCCTATCTACCAACTCCATCACTATCCATAGGAAGAGTTGAGATTAATGGAGTCTGTTCATGGCTTTGGTGTCACATTTCAACTAAAGACAACCTTCTGACCTTTTCACTACAAAGGCCATAGATTTCCACCTTCGTAATCCTTGCCAGACTTTGCCCATTTCTTCGTTTATCTGCTTCTGAAATCATCACTGATGTTGTTTTCACCTCAGTAATTGACTATAGTGGGTTTTGAGATGATTTGTAGCTCAGGTTGAGGTTCTGGATATAGGTTTGCTCGCTGAGCTGGAAAGTTCATTTCCAGGTGTTTCGTCACCCTACTAGGTAACCTCTTCAGTGGGCCTCAGGCGAAGCATTGCTGATGTCATTTCCTGTGATGAAGTCACTTCCTGTTCTTTTTCTCAGGGGGTGGTAGATGGGGTCTAACTCAATGTGTTTGTTGATAAGAGTTCTGGTTGGAATGCCATGCTTCTAGGAATTCTCGTGCGTATCTTTGTTTGGCTTGTCCGAGGATGGACGTGTTGTCCCAGTCGAAGTGGTGTCCTTCCTTATCGGTATGTGAGGATACTAGTAAGAGAGGGACATGTCGTCTTGTGGCTGGTTGGTATCCTGGTGGCTAGTTTTCTGTCTGTTGAATGTAGTGTTTGTTACAGTCCTTGCATGGTATTTTGTAAATGACATTAGTTTTGTTTGTTGTTTGTATAGGGTCTTTCAAGTTCATTAGCTGCTGTTTTAGTGTGTTGGTGGGTTTGTGGGCTACCGTGATGCCGAGGGGTCTGAGTAGTCTGGCAGTCATTTCCAATATGTCTTTGATGTAGAGGAGAGTGGCTCGGGTTTATGGTCATGTTTTGTCTGCTTGTTTGGGTTTTGCTGAGAAATCGGTGGACTGTGTTCATTGGGTACCCATTCTTTTTGAATACACGGTATAGGTGATTTTCCTCTGCTCTGCATAGTTCCTCTGTACTGAAGTGTGTATTGGCTCGTTGAAATAATGTTCTAATGCAGCTTCGTTTTTGGATGTGGGGATGATTGTTTCTGTAGTTCAATGTTTGGTCCATATGTGTTGTTTTCCTGTAGTCGCTGCTTTGAAGTTCCCCATTGGTTGTTCGCTCTACTATGACATCTAGGAATTGCAATGTTGTTGTTTTCCGCCTCTTCAGTGAATTTTATGCCAGTAAGTGTATTATTGATGGTCCTGAAGGTTTCCTCTAATTTATTTCATTTAGTGGTGACAAAGGTGTCATCCACGTAGCGGACCCAAAGTTTGGGCTGAATGGTTGTCAGAGCTGTTTGTTCAAGTCTCTGCATTACTGCCTCTGCTAAGAACCCTGATATCGGAGATCCCATGGCCGTTCCGTTGGTGTGTCTGTAGGTTTTGTTGTTGAAGGCGAAGTGTGTGGTCAGGCATAGGTCCACTAGCTTGATGATACTTTCCTTGTTGATGAAGCTGCTGGTGTTTGGTGTATGTGTCTTTGGGTCTTCTAATAGTGTAGTCAGTGTTTCCTTTGCCAGGTTAATGTTGATTGATGTAAACAGGGCTGTTACATCAAAGGAGACCACTAGTATCTCTCACTAGTATCCTTACATACAGATAAAGAAAGACACCACTTCGACTGGAACAACATATCCATCCTAGGACAAGCTAAACAAAGACACACATGAGAATTCCTAGAAGCAAGGCATTCCAACCGGAACTCTCATCAACAAACACATTGAGTTAGACCCCATCGACCACCCCCTGAGAAAAATAATAGGAAATGACTTCACCACAGGAAATGACATCACTAACCCAAAGAAACCCAAACATATAAATAGAAAGCAGGGATTATCAGCAGTGCTTCACCTGAGGCCCACTGAAGATGTTACCTAGTAGGGTGACGAAATGTCTGGAAATGAACCTTCCAGCACAGCGAGCAAACCTGCATCCATAATTGACTATCTAACATACCAGGCTGATTTCCAACATGCCACTCACTATACACATCCAATTTATCCAGAACTCCGGTAAACAGGATGTGTGCAGCATTTATCCCTATGTTTGTGTTGAGCAGCATCTTGATTTTAAAATTCAAAGCCAAATTTTGAAATTGTTCTTTGGCCTCACCCCTCCCTATCTCTCGAATGCCATTCAGCCCCACAGAAATCTCTGATATCTGTGCTGCATTCATTCAATCTTTTCAGCATTCCTGATTTTAATCACTTCATGATTGATGACTGCATATTGTATTGGCTCTGTCCTAAACTCTGGATTGCCCTCCGTACCTCACTTGCCTCTTTTACATCATTCCTTAAACCTCACCTCTTTGACACAGTTTTTGTTCTAATGACATACTATCTCATGTGGATATGTAGTGTTTTGTGATGCTCCTGTGAATTGCCTTGTAAGTTTATGATGTTAAAAGTGCTATATGGGGTTGTTTTTTTCTTGAAGAGCCAGCTCTTGTAGCTAATAAAGAAGCTTTGTGTAGGATTTATCAGCCATAGGTTTAATGAGTATGAATTTCTGTCAGGCTCTTGACAATTAAGGATAGGTAGGAAGAATTTCTTTAGACCTCATTCCTTTCCATTTGCTTTATAGACAAATAAAATATGATTTTTTGGATTTTCTGTCTGTTTTAAAGTATGTTTACTGAGAAAGTGTTTCAGTGCCTTGGGTGAGACTTAAGTCTCCAATGTTGTGAAGTTGACATACAGCCAGTGAGAAACACCTCTTATATGCCCCATCAAATCAGTGGAATTAAACTGAACTCCTTGCTGCTTCTGTTCCATTTACGCTCACAGCATCCTAATAGTGTGAAACGGTAATTGTGCCAAAACTACTGCAAGTGTAATTCCTGGGAGTGTTTGAAGTAATTTTGAAGCAATAACTTGTCTAATATTGGGACATTATCTATCACAATGTAATTAGGAAAACAAAATATATGAATGCTTTTGAAATGTGTTTTTTTTGTGTTTTAACGTAAATATGGAGATTGATGATGATCTAATCTCTGATTAAGTGTGAAAGCTATGACATTTTAAAAAAGTTGCTCATCAGAAGGACTACAGATAACATTAAGCAAAATAAATGGATAACTTGGGATTTTACTTGGGATTTTACAAAATATTTTTAACAAAATTGAAAACAAGCTATAAGACTATGTAAGATATTTTATTCTTACTCTAAATTTAGTTAATGTAGAGATTTAATGCTTCATTTATTTGATGGATTTTATTGGAAGAGGTCACTATAGTATAATACTTTTTAGTGGTGTAATCACAGCACTATTATGAGAAAGTTACTATCTCCTGAATAGTTTAAAAACTTTCTTTTGTATCTTCTGATTTAGTGTTCTGCAGTTCTCAATAACATGAAACTTTGGCAAGTGCACTCGAAGACCTGTTGGGAATCTAGGATTGGTGGAGACATAGTCTAAAAATTAGAAACAGAGCTTCCATGAATTAAATTGGAAATGCCTTTTTCATGCAAATATAGACGTTTAGACTTTATATAAATAGCAGAGATACTGGGTCATTTGATAATTTTTAAATCCCTGATTGAAGCATTTTTTTGTTAATTGAAATATTAAATGATATGGAATCAGGTTAAAGTTCAGCTGTGATCACATTGAAAGGTAGAGCAGGCTTGAGGGACAAACTGGCCTACTCCTGTTACTATCTTCCTGTGTTCCTAATATTGTGTCGTGCCTTCTGCCAAAATTGAGGCATATTTGCAATAATATCTAAGCTTCATCACATTTAGTGGTGTTGTGCTAGCATGCTCAGAAATTTAAAGATAATAAAAATGCTAAATTACTTACTTTAGCATTGATCACTAGAGCGTTACCACATGTAGAACTAGATTTTATAAAGTTTTGCCTTGGGAAAGAAGTTTGGGTTGGAGGGGGCGGCAACAGTATGGTCCTTTTGTGTCGTCTTAAGGAATGCTCATCACAATTCCAGCTGACTGTGGAAGTGTGCTGTAATTATTGATGTTACTCTGAGCTTTATATTGATGAATGCTGGTACCTTTTGACAATACAGTGTGCATAATTTAGCTCTCTCGTCAATGGTTATTCAAGTGATGGGGAAAAAATCTATTTTCTTTTCACAGTGCTTAGTGACCTTGAGTTTGTGTTGTGTTGTGTTAAAAGATCCATTTTAAATAGGTCCAAATTGCAGATATTTAAATCATCAAAATCAAGCAATTGATTTAAATGTTGACCCCCCCCCCTCCCAAAAAACTCTACTCGATGAATAGAATAACTAGTGTTTTTTTGTTAATATTTTATTAGTCAAGGTTAATATTATAATAAATCTAATATATTTTTCTTAAGTACATGGAAGATATGTTTAAAACTTTGACGCCTTAGCGTTGATTCTTTCCTTTTCCCTCAGATATACTCCAAACGTCCCTTTTAAGACATCTGTGTTATCAATGTCAATAATTCATGTGAGAGCAAGTTCAATATTGTCACTATTTCCTCCTCTTCCTCTCACTAAATAATTCCTCTTATTTTTTCTTTTGATTTGTAAACGGTTATCTTGTATTTTTGTGGAGTGATTCTGCAAGTGGAAAGTGGAAATTCACCTTGTTGAATTGAATCTTAATTTCAAATGCTTAAAAAATCTTTTATTTAGAGAAAGAAAAGACATACTCTGATTACTTCCTAATAGTTGAGCCTTCTTGACTTCCACCATTGCTTCAATTGCCTTCTGTACTGTAAAGAATCTAACTGCACACTGTAGTCCAATTGTGGTTCAGCCAAACTTCTCTAAGTTTACGACTGCTTTTTTCTTGTGTATTCTATTCCTTTAGAAATGAAATCCTGTACTTTTAAAATCTGCACTCTTTCATGTCTGCTCAACTGTGTTGCTTTTTAAAATTATTTCTGTTAATTTCACTAGATTTGTTTGCTTTTGTATCCCTGTTTTTGTATTGTCCATTCTAAGGAATAAGTCACCTTTTTTACAAAATGAATCACTTAACCTTTATTACAATTTTCCATTTATCTGCTCACTCTGGAATCCTTTTTATATGTATTTTTATCATCCATATTAATGTCTACGTCTCCTAATTCAATTTCTGAAAATTTTGACTCTGTAACAAATCATTCATTGATAGGGTTAACCATAGTGGTCCCAGGTTTCATCTCCTGTAGATTACCACATCCCACTTTGTCAACCTGAGAAACTTTACTTGACTCCTGTCCACTGATTCCTATCTTGTAGCTGTCTTTCAACCTGTTCTGCTACCTGGTTATGACACCACTTTCCTGATATTTGCTTGGAGTCTTATTTTGTAGCACTTAATGAGGGCCTTCTCAGATTACATATATATTCCATCCACTGTGTTGATCTAATCTATTCTCTTTCCTATGCCGTCAAAGAATTCACTGAGTTAATTAAATGTAAATTCTAGAAATCCATGCAGCTTTTCATTTTATCCATCTTGAGAAAAATTGGAATGTAGTCTGGCATAGTTTATTTCACCTATTGTACTCTTTGCTAACTTTCCCCCACCCTCTTTGACCTATCACCTGCATCCCCACCCCCATTCACCTATTGTACTCTTTGCTACTTTCTCCCCAGCACCCACTCCCCCTCCCCATTTATCTCTTCACCCTGGGGGCTCCCTGCTTCCATTCCTGATGAAGGGCTTTTACCCAAAACGTCAATTTTCCTGCCCCTTGGATGCTGCCTGACCTGCTGTGCTTTTCCAGCACCACTCTGATCTAAACTCTGGTTTCCAGCATCTGCATAGTTTATTTTTGGTGAATGCCATGAAACAATGTTATTAACTCTAAATGACGCTGGAGATCAAAGCTGAAACTTTATTGCTGGAACAGCACAGCAGGTCAGGCAGCATCTAGCATGTGCCCGAAACGTCGAATCTTCTGTTCCCTAGATGCTGCCTGACCTGCTGTGCTGTTCCAGCAATAAAGTTTCAGCTATTAACTCTAAATGACCATTGTGTACACAATGTTTAAGTAACTACTAACAATGTTGACCTAACCTCAAAGGTAATCTCTAGTAGAATAATAGATTTTGAAGTATGTTTAGAGGGCAGAAATGTAATCTCATGGTTCAGATTGTTTTATGGAGTGGTAGAGAGATGCTATATAAAACCACATCATCAGGTCACTCCAAATGTCTAAATGTGTACTGTTGTTTTCATGTAGTATTTCAATAAACTTTTAGTCTGTTTTTCTGACAACAGCTGGCTTCAGAACAGGTGGTTTTCAGTGTTGTTGATATGATATTCATAGTGCAGGATTAACAATTGTGATGTCCTCACTGCAAGTTTGTGAAATAATTTGGAGTGAATTATTAGGAAATTATATGACAGGTTTATTTTGGAATATGTCAATTCTCTGTAAAACATAAAGAATAATATATCAAGTTATTCCATTTTATAATGTTGCTAACTGAAACTAAATGAAATTAGTTGCAATATTTGAGGTAAAAGGACATTTTCAACTTGAAAGAACCAGCAAAAACTAGATAAAGTTTATAATTTGTGGCTAACAAACTATTTAGTTTGTGTCAAGTAACCTGCAGTGTTGTAAATGCACAGGAAGCTGCACTTAACAGAATAATACTTTGTACAAGAATCGAGGATTCTGTTTAATTCCAGGTTAGTGCCTAAACAATTGAGTGAGCTTGTCACCGTTTTAATGTGCATTAGATGTTTACTGGGGCAATTTAAGTGTATTTGAGAATATTGGTGCGAACTTCATTGAAACTGCTTTCCCTTTTTTATTTTTGCATTTTTAAAAAATTGAAGCAATAATCTATCGAATTGGGAAATATCCTTCGAGTAATGAGTATTTGGGTGTGAGAGAGAACAGTTCTTTGTTTAAATCCTTTCAGTCTATTCTAGTTTATGCATTTTATCTAATTTCCAGTACGATTATTTAATATCGAATATTAAATTACTGGCTTCCCCTTCCCCTTTTGACCTAAAATTACTCCCAAAAATGCATTATAAAGCTGTTAGTTTTATGATAGTTTGATTTCCAGACTAGTAGAAAGCCATCGTATGAGGTCTTGCACATTAACAATGTGTAATAAAACAAAGCTGATGACTTGTGATTTCTTTTTTGCCAACAGTAAAATGTCAGTGTTCCATGTCACCTTTGAGTGCCCATTGAGCTCCCTTTTTTTTCTTTAATCAGTAGCAGTACAAACTGCAAATGTATTGCAAGCATAGCTTTTTGTTTACAATACTGTTCTCAGAAAGAAATCTGCGGCGGAACCAAAAGTCTTATGATTTTGAAATTACAGCAAGACTTCACTTAAAGCGAGTTTTGAGAAGATTTGTAGCTCAGGTTGAGATTTTGGATGTAGGTTTGCTCGCTGAGCTAAAAGGTTCGCTTCCAGATGTTTCGTTACCTTACTAGGTAATATCTTTCGTGGACCTCATGCGAAGCAGTGCTGAAAATCCCTGCTTTCTATTTATTTGTTTTGGTTTCTTTGGGTTGGTGATGTCATTTCCTTTGGTGATGTTATTTCTTGTGATGAAGTCACTTCCTGTTCTTTTTCTCAGGGATTGGTAGATGAGGTCTAACTCGATGTGTTTGTTGATAGAGTTCCGGTTGGAATGCCATGCTTCCAGGAATTCTCGTGCGTGTCTTTGTTTGGCTTGTCCTAGGATGGATGTATTGTCCCAGTCAAAGTGGTGTCCTTCCTCATCCGTATGTGAGATACTAGTGAGAGAGGGTCATGTCTTTTTGTGGCTAGTTGGTGTTCATGTATCCTGGTGGCTAGTTTTCTGTCTGTTTGTCCAATGTAGTGTTCATTACAGTCCTTGCATGGTATTTTTTAAAGACGTTAGCTTTGCTCTTTGTATAGGGTCTTTCAAGTTCATTAGCTGCTGTTTTTAGTGTTGGTGAGTTTGTGGGCTACCATGATGCCAAGGGGTCTGAGTAGTCTGGCAGTCATTTCCAAGATGTCTTTGATGTAGGGGACAGTGGCTCGGGTTTCTGGAGTGTTTTGTCTGCTTGTTTGGGTTTGTTGCTGGGTACCCATTCTTTTTGAATACACGGTATAGGTGATTTTCCTCTGTTCTATGTAGTTCCTCTGTGCTGCAGTGTGTGTTAGCTCATTGAAATAATGTTGTGATGTAGCTTCGTTTGTGCATGTTGGGATGATTGCTTCTGTAGTTCAATATTTGGTCTGTATGTGTTGTTTTTCTGTAGACTCTGGTTTGAAGTTCCCCATTGGTTGTTCGCTCTCCTACGACGTCTATGGTGCAAGGGCTGTAACATTGGACAAACAGACAGAAAACTAGCCACCAGGATACATGAACACCAACTAGCCACAAAAATACATGACCCCCTCTCGCTAGTATCCTCACATACAGATAAAGAAGGACACCACTTCGACTGGGACAATGCATCCATCCGAGGACAAGCTAAACAAAGACACACATGAGAATTCCTAGAAGCATGGCATTCCAACCGGAACTTTATCAACAAACACATCGAGTTGGACCCCATCTACCACCCCCTGAGAAAAAGAACAGGAAGTGACTTCATCACAGGAAATGAAATCACCACAGGAAAAACATCACAAGAAATGACATCACCAACCAAAGAAACCCAAACATATAAATAGAAAACAGGAATTTTCAGCATTGCTTCGCCTGAGGTCCACTGAAGATGTTACCTAGTAAGGTAACAAAATGTGTGGAAATGAACCTTTCAGCTCAGTGAGCAAACCTACATCCAAAACTTCGCTCAAAGTTATAGTTGTGTCCCTGAAAAATGTAACAGTTCATGTTTTGATGTTAAAATCAGAGTTGGATTCCTACAGACATTTGTCTGGAAAGACCATTGCATGAGTTGAGATACTGTACAATATATTTGCAGCATTGTGTATTTCTAACAAAATAAAATAAATCACTGAATATAACAGAAATATTAGACAAAGTCAAGTCAGATATCTCACACTCCCAGTTTTTTAGGCAGTCCTCGTAGATTGGGATGACTTGTTTCTGCTTCAGGCCAATTTGTGGACTCTTCTATGTGTAGGCACATGATGCTTGGAAGGTCAGTGTCTTGACATGTTGGTGACTTCCCAATGCATCTTCACCCATTTTGGTTTGTTACCACGAGTTACTGGAGTTGGTTTATGTCTTCAGAAATGCTTGAATGTTCCAAAAATAGTTCGATGGAGGTGGCTTTGAGTAGCTTAGAGCCTCAATGCTGGGCATTTTGGGGGAGGACCTTCCTGACCAGGTTTCTTGCCACTGGATTTTGAGGATTGTTGAAGACATTGCTGGCTTTGAAATGAAGGTGACATGCAACAGAAGTGTAGTTAACTGGATGAAAGGCCTGATTCACCAGGGGCTTCATAAATGTTCTGTAAGGGCTGTCGGACAGTTTTGTTTTGCTTTTCTTGCTCCATGTCCTTGTCTGTCATGTACTTCATTGATCCCTTTGTTCAGTTTGGCAGTGCTCTTTCTGTTTAGGTCATTCTCCATGAAGATTTCCATTAGATCGGAAAGCTCTTGTCAGTCATATTTTACTTGAGTGCTGATGTTTCACCGTGATCTTTCTCTTAAGCTCTCTGCCTCTTGATCTGCATTAATTCCTTGTTAGCTTTCCCTCTGCAAGTGATGCAAGCACTTTCACCATGTCCTCCTTCTACACTTCTTCAACACTAGCCTGCCTTGTTAAAGTTATGATTTAATCCGAGATTTCAGGGACAATGTTATGAGATTCTTCTTGGCCATTGATTTATTCAGGCCATGAATTTAGCCACGCACCATTCTGACGTGTTTACGAGACCTCATACCGTGCACTATCAATATTGTTCATGCCCATTAGGGTGTTTTAGCCAGTATTATGATCCCAGCTAATGTTAACATAGGTAAAATCCAGATCCCAGCATGAAATGTGGATTAATAGATGATAAAGTCTACTTTCACAATTTAGTTCCCATAGTTAACAGTCAATGAATATATTTACAAGAGGCTGCTCATGTATTTTTAACAAAAGGACAAAAAAAAGGAGTGACTATTTTGAAAAATTTTTGTTATAAATAACATAAAGATTGAAGATTTTAAATCTCTTTCCTCCTCTCCAAAGGAATCCTTTATAGTCTTTCAGCCCAGTGAAATTTCACTTTATCTTCATTTTAAGATTTGTTACTCAACTGTTGAGATTGGAAGCGTTTCCTTTGGGTAACTTTCTGCACAAAGCACCAGATGTGAATTCTGTCCGTCTCTCCCAGAGGCAAGCTAATTCACTGACTGTTTTCCTCACTGAACTGAAAGCAAAGCTCAGGTGTTTTTCTAACCCTCTCTACTTAGACTACCAAACCAGTTTAAGACTAGTTTCTTGCTCTGATGACCTATTGGGCACTATTAAAGGTAAACTGCCATTGTATTGATATGGAATTTTTTTTCTTGAAAAGGTCCCTGATAAGAGGTTAATGGACAAAATTAAAGTGGGGTAGGGGATAATATGTTGGTATGGATCGAGAATTGATTTACATTTACAAAGTCAAGTGGGGGAATAAATAGCTCTTTCCCTGAATGGTAGGTAGTTACTAGTGGAATACTGCAAGATTCAGTGCTTGGGTCCCAGATAAGCAAGGAGGCTTCAAGATGATATAGTCAAGTTGGGTGAGTGGGGCAAGATGGTGGCACATACAGTATAACTTTGGTAAATGTGAAGTTATACGCTTTGGTGTTAAATGCAGATGGGATGACCATTACAGAGGAACCTCGATTATCCGAACGAGATGGGCGGGCACTATTTCGTTCGGATAATTGATTATTCGGTTAATTGATTTCTTCTGGGGCTCGGAGTTTTCTGAAATCTGCTCCCCGTTCAGGAGACTAGGCAGAAGCACACTGCGTACGAGTGTCTGCTCCCAACCCACCACCGCCCTGTCCAACACTGCCCCCCCAACCCCACCCACTCACTCCAAGACCTTCCGCTTCCACCCCACCTGTCCCCAGTGCCATCCAATACCACCGCCTGCCCGCCCCCAACCATGTCCTTTCCCACACCGACCCCTGTCTGCCCCAACCCCGCACCCGGTCCATCCCCACCCACCGTCTAAGCCCAATCCGCATTCGTGCCCCTGACTGCTCCCCCCCAACCCCGGGCAGCAGGACTATACACCAACAGTAACACTGCTGCTGCCTTTGTGGGGTCAGTCTCCAAATACTCGCGCGCACACAACGTTTTGACAGGTTCCACTTCTGCCCTGTACAGGACAATGTTGGAGGGATTATCTGGGGAAGCGGGGTTTAGGGTCACCCCAATGTAGAACTCCAGGGAAAGTGTTGGGGAGAGAGAAGGCAGGAGGTCAGTCATTTGGAACGGTGCCTGGACTATTCTCGGTAGCGTTTCAGTGAGCCAGTGCATTTTTAATCAATATACCTGTAAACAGAAGACACGATCAGGGTTGAAACCGCTTTTTGACATTGTTTCTATCGGGACCTTGAGATCCCCTTCAGATAATCCGATATTCGGATAATCGAGGTTCCTCTGTATTCAGCTGATATATTGGGAAGTGTGGATGTACAAGGACATATGAGTATATGTAATGCAGAGGACAAATGTGGATCGTCATTGCAGCAGGAGTTGAGTTTAAAAGTAGGGATGTCTAACTGCAGTTATACAGGGCTGGAGTATTGCTTGCAGTTGTGGTCTTCCATCTAAGAAAGGATATACTTTCCATAGAGTGCACTGGCTGTTCACTAGGCTGATACTGAGGATGGTAGGACTGTCCTTCAACAAAAGAATGGTTTTACTGGGCCAGTTTCACTAAAGTATAAGGATGAGAGATCAGCTTGAAATGTATAAAATTCTAACAAAGCTGTACGGACCAGGTGCAGGGAGGGCATTATCCCTGATTGAAGAGTTTAGAACCAAGGACACAATCTCAGGATCTGGGGTAGACCGTTCAGACAATAGACAGTAGGTGCAGGAGTAGGCCATTCTGCCCTTTGAGTCTGCACTACCATTCAATATGGTCATGGCTGATCATCCTTAATCAGTATTCTGTTCCTGCCTTATCTCCATAACCCTTGATTCCACTATCCTTGAGACCTCTATCCAACTCTTTCTTTAATGAATCCAGAGACTGGGCCTCCACTGCCCTCTGGGGAAGAGCATTCCACACAGCCACCACTCTCTGGGTGAAGAAGTTTCTCCTGAGCTCTGTCCTAAATGGTCTACCCGTATTTTTAAGCTGTGTCCTCTGGTTCGGCACTCACCCATCAGCGGAAACATGTTTCCTGTCGCCAGAGTGTCCAATCCTTTCATAATCTTATATGTCTCAATCAGATCCCCTCTTAGTCTTCTAAACTCCAGGGTATACAAGCCCAGTCGCTCCAGTCTTTCAGTGTAAGGTAATCCCCCCATTCCGTTTAGGACTGAGGTGAGAGAACATTTTTTTCTCCCATAGGATAGTGAACCTATGAAATTCTCTATCACAGAAGGCGATGAAGGCCAAGTCACCCAATATAATCAAGAATTCTTTTACATTTAAAAGGCATCAAGGGATATGAAGGGCAAATTGGGAATATGGCACTGAGGTAGTGTGTCTACTATTATACTGTTGAAAGATGGCACAGGCTAAAAGAGCTGAATTGTGTACTCCTGCTCCTAATTTATTTCTGAATTGAACCTACATGTGGACCCTGAGCTCTCTTAGTAGGCTGTAAAAGCTCAACTTAGTGAACACTTCAGCAATTATATGGTAGAAGATCATCCAAAAATTTGTAATAGAGACATAATCAGAAAATGGATATTTAGCTAAAGGAGCAAAACCCAAAGCTTTTTCAAAAATGTATGTTTTAAGAAGGACTTGTCAAGGAGAGAAAGGTGGAAAAACTTTTGTAGGCAAGGTATAGAGGGCAGGAGGTGTTGGTTTGATTAGTTGGCTGGTCATGATAAAGAGAAGCTGGGGCCATGTCTGCACTCATGATTGTTCCTGGAATAATGTGTGGTGTTGATGGAGAAATGTGGGGATTAATGTCCTTGTAGATGTAGTTGTTTGTTAGCTCAGCTCTCTATTCACTGGATGCAATCACTCAAAACTTGCACACTTAAGTCTCTGGGAGGTGGAGGTTGTGGGAGATGAATGTGGTGTACTGGTGGAAATGATAGTGAAAGTCAAGCTTTTGCCAGAGCCAGATGTTGTGGTAAATGAAAAGTCAATGATTAGATGATTGAGAATTCATTAGTGTAATTCTAAGAGATTTTAGGAAACGGGTTGGACCGAAGGGTCTGTTTCCATGCTGTACATCTCTATGACTCTATAATAAACCACAAAGTGTGTTTGTATGATGTGTGATTATCAGAAATAGCTTTCTCAACAACTGCAACCACAGGAATAGGAGCAGTCAGTTGACAATGTTGTGATTTGGGTTGCAAAGTTTATATGTTGGGAGAGCTTGAGGAGGCCAGAGACTGGGAATTCAGTAGACATAGGTTAGAGATTGAAATCATTTAGACAAAGTGGGGAATCTTCTGAGAACAAACTCGGGATTGGCTTGGGACATAATTTGAAAAGTATGGTGAGGTGTGGGACAAACTGAGGTGTTCAAAGAATGAGCAAGTGCTACAGGAGTAGGAGAAGTCCAGGTTGTGACTTGGCAGGTAGGACTGCACTGTTACCATGATGGTTTGAACTGTGCGTGTGTTGGGTAATATAATCATAAAGAAAGCATTGGCAAGATGACATCATCCACGAGTTTTTAAAAATTCACTTGTGGCACATGGGTATCACCGCCTTGGCCAGCGTTTATTGCCGTCCCTAGTTACCTTTGAGAAGGTGATGGTGAGTTGCTGCATTGAACAGCTGCAGTCCACATGCTGTAGGTTGATCCACAATGCCCTTAGGGACTGAACACCAGAATTTTGACCCACTGACAGAAGAAATGGCAATATATTTGAGTCCGGATTATGAGTGGTTTGGATGGGAACTGGTTGGTGGTAGTATTCCCATATATCTGCTGCCCTGTACTTCCAGATGGAAGTGGCCGTGGGTTTGAAAGGTGCTATCCAAGGATTTTTAGATTTCTGCATTAGTATACACTGCATTAGTAAACACTATTGCTACTGAACATTGGCGGTAGAAGAAAAAAAATGCTTGTGGATGTGATGCCAATCAGATGGGCTGCTTTGCCCAAGATCATGTCAAGCTTCAAGTGTTGTTGGATATAGCCATTCAGAGAAGCGAGGAGAATTCCACCAGTTAAAAATCACATAACACCAGGTGAGAGTCCAACAGGTTTAATTGGAAGCATTAGCTTTCATATCACCTAATGAAGGAGCAGCGCTCCGAAAGCTAGTGCTTCCACTTAAACCTGTTGGCCTATAACCTGGTGTTGTGTGATTTTTAACTTAATTTATGGAGAGGTGTAAGTGATGGAACAACAACATATAGTTTTCCAATTTCATGTACTCTTCTTGATTAAGATTTTGAAACTTTTAAAATATGTCTAAAATTAGCTGTTTTTCCATCAGCAAGATCAATAGGGAAAAAAATCAACATGTTTTTAGTATTTTGTGTTCAACTTTGGTGTAAGGGTTCTTGCTTTCAATTGTAGATTTCTACCCTCTATCGTTAATATTGCTATGCTTACTCAACCACCAGAGCATGTTGGAGGAACAAATTATTTTTTCATTTGCTATCTGCTGTGGTCAGCTGCCAAATGCTTGAATGAGAGCTTGATTTAAAATTGATGGTAGTATTTTTAAAAGATAGATCTAGAGTGACGTTAAAGTTGCTTGTGGTAATGTTGTTCAAATATCTGCCTTCATTTGTTTTTTTACCAAAATAGGTCAAAATTGTAATAACTAGCAATTTGTAGAAACTCTGTAGAATTGCGAGAACATGAAAATCTCTGAACATTTCTTAACCAGTTTAATATGTAATAACACAACTTCATTCTTTTCTTTCCTTATAGTGTAAATATTTGTAGCGATCTGCCTATCCAAAAATCTCCCTGAACAAATGATAATTAAATCTCTATCCTCAGATTGTGATTTAGATATTGACACTTGAATATTGTAGCCTGAAAGGGAGAGTCAAATTTTGTATAGGAGTGAATAATACTAACTGTTACATGGCAAAAAAAACTCCATGCCAATGATTAGCTGCAAAGTGAGAGTCTCTCACTACCAGCGCAAAGCACTGTAGTTGATCAGCACTTCATTCCCTCCCCACCCCTCCCTCCAATTGGTTTACCCTTGCTGTGGTCTGACTTAGCTGAAGAGGCTGAGTGCAGTTAAATTTGCCATTACAAAATGTGTTGCTTAACTTATCATGAGCAAGACAGGAAAACCTTGGAGTGGAGGGAAAATAAATCTGCTTTAATCCATCAAAAGATTAATTATTATTGAAATGTTGATTATTGGTGTTGACATCTGCAATCAGTCTGTTTTTCCCAATTGGAATAGAAGTGGAACAGAAAACTGAAAGCTGATGTGGAAAGGGAATAGTTAAGAGTAATATCAGGATTTTTAAAAAGGAGTTAATTCCCGTGTTGCTTTGTGGTATTTCACAAGTTTAGTATTGGCTCAAAAGGCAGCTACGGTAGTTTAATTTTTCTTTTATCTTGTTTTCTTTACAGAAGAACTAAGAAAATATAGTTGGTCAGGTGTTCCAAGAGAAGTTCGTTCTGTCACGTGGCGACTGTTGTCGGTAAGGTGGTTTGTTGCATTATAGTTGTACTCGGCTAAAAAAGACAAAGATGGGCATTTGAAACTTTTAACCTCTTTCTTATTTAACTGTGTTGTAGGTGTTTTTGGACAAGCTATAATAATAAGAGAAAATGAGGTCTGCAGATGCTGGAGATCAGAGACGGAAATGTGTTGCTGGAGAAGCTAATGCCCGAAACGTCGATTCTCCTGTTCCCTAGATGCTGCCTGACCTGCTGCGCTTCTCCAGCAACACATTTCCGTCTATAATAATAATAACTCAGTCTTTTGTTTTGGGATCATATATACTAAATTCTAATTCATCTTCACATAATTATAGATCGGAGATTAGTAGAATTTCACATTTGGTGAAAAGGAGTTCCTTTTTAGTGATTTTTAACTGCAAAAATGGGCATGTCCTGCTGGCTTTAGGAAGACATCAATGACTTTCTCTCCATTCTACTTTTATAATTGTGGATGTTCAGTGATGATTGCATTTAATTGCATTTGTGTTTCCTTCAATAATGGAGCAGTCAATGCCTCCACACAGCAACACCTGGACTACCTTCACCCTGAGGCTGTTAAATGGCGAGTAACCTTTCCATGATGCATGTCAATGATTAGCTGCAAAGGGAGAGTCTCTCACTACCAGCACAAAGCACTGGAGTTGATCAGCACCTCATTCCCTCCCCACCCCTCCCTCCAATTGGTATACCCTTTCTGTGGCCTGACTTGGATGAAGGGGCTGAGTGCAGCTAAATTTGCCGATGACACCATGAGAGGTGGGAAAGCAAACTGTCAAGTGGAGACAAAGTGTGGGCACAGATATACAGACTAATTAAATTGGTAAAACAAATTGGCAGCTGGCCTACAGTAGGAACTCATGTGAACTTGTTCACTTTGGCAGTAAGAATAGCAAATCAGTCTACTGTCTAAATGGAGAGAGATTGCAGAACTTAGTGGCGCAAAGAGTTCTGAGTGCTGTGGTACATCACAAATGGTTAGTAGGCAGGTGCAGCAAGTGTTTAGGAAGGTAAATGAAATGCTGTTTTTTATTGTAAAGAAAGCAGAATATATTATGAGTGAAGTTTGACAACAGATGTCTAAGACCTTGATTAGACCACATCTGGAGTACTGTATAAAGTTTTGGTGGTTTAAAAGCATTAGAAACAGTTTAAAAAAAAAAAGGGTCAGTTAAGTTGTTCCTGGGATGAAAGTTTTTCTTATGAAAAGTAGTTAAATAGTTGGGGCCTATATCTATTGGATTTGGAAGAATGAAAAGTGAACCTATTGAAATATGAAGCCATAGGGGGTTTCTGGTTCGATCACAGCTGGAGCATTGTGTGCCGTATTGGTGGCTGTACCGTAGGAAGAATATGATTGCACTAGAGGGAATGCAGAGGAAATTCACCAGGACGTTGACTGAAATGGAGCACTTAGGTACGAAGGGAGGTTTCATCATCTGAGGGCTTTTTTTGGAGCAGACAATGCTGAGAAGGGATTTGATAAAGGTGTAAAAATAAAAAAAACTGTGGATGCTGTAAATCAGAAACAAAACCGGAAGTCGCTGGAAAAGCTCAGTAGGACTGGCAGCAACTGTGAATAGAATTTTTTTTTTGAGGTGTGTAAGATTATGGGGGTCATGGACAGTGCAAATAGGAAGCACTTGTACCCTTGAAGGATCAGAGTCAAGGGTGCATAATTTTAATGTGAAAGGCAGAAGATTTAAGGATTTTCTTTCACCTAGAGGGTGATGGGACTCTGGAATGCACTGCCTGGAGGGTAGTTGAGGTGGGAAACCTCACAACTTTAAAAAGTACTTGCATGAACATTTGAAAAGATATAATATTCAAGGCAATCTACCAAGTACTGGAAAGTAGGACTAGTATAGATTTAGAGTAAGGTTTTTTTTGCAGGTGCAGACTTGTTAGGCTAAAGGGTGTCTTCTGTATTGTATGATTCTGAGAGTTGAGGGGGATCTTGGGAGGATGTTTTGCTGTTCGTGGGGTGGTGGGGTGGACCAGCTCTGATCTTTCTGTATGACCGAGCAGACTCAATGGGCTAAATGGCCTGTCCCACCACCTGAGGTCTTACATGTACCATCAATATGTACTATTGCAGCAACAATCAAATCTGTAATTTGAAGGGCACTGGGGCACTAGCTTCTGCAAATTTCCCACACTTGCACACCATTCAGATTTGGAAATGAGGAATTTCCCACCTTCTTGAGGACAACTAGAAATGGTAATACGTGCAGTTGTTGCCACTGATAACCACATGAATGAATTGAAAAAGAATCATAACATAATCCTGTGCAATTGCTTAAAAATATGCAAGAATCCTAAACAAAAGCTTCAAAACCTGGACTGTACAACTTTCTTGCTTTAAAGAAAACCTGCACCTATCAATTGCTGTCTTAGACTGAGAGTTTATTCTGGCTGAAAACATTTTAGCTGTCTGTGGAGTAAAAAGGATATGCAGTTAACAGTAGGGCCCTGAACAGTGTTGCTGAACAAAGAGACCTAGGGATGTAGATGGATTGCACCTTAAAAGTGGAGTTGCAGGCAGACAGGTGGTGAAAAAGGCATATGGCACACTTGCTATCATTGGTCATAACATTAAATAAAGGAGTTGGGATGTCATGTTGCAGCTGTATAGGACATTGGTGCGGCCATTTTTGGAACACTGCATACAATTCTGGTTGTGTCCTTTTCAAGGAAAGAAGTTGTTAAACTTGAGAAGATGCAGAAAAGATTTACAAGGGTACCATAGATTTTTTTTCTGGATGGTTGAAGAAAATGTCTTGTTTTATCCTTGTCCATTTTTACTAATTGTGCTGTGGTAGTTTTCTTTGCATGCTATGATCTTCACCAATTTCTGTTCAATATTTTGTCCTTTTTGGTATCTATCACTCTTCGTAGGTTTGCATACATTCAATTGAAAACTGAAATTACTACTTTTTTTTGAGAAGCTTAATTGATAATACATTTTTCTACTGTTGAAACAGTGATTTTTCTAAAATACTGCTTAAGAAACTGCTTTTACATTTGGACACTAGAGGTCATTGTGGATACAGTTCCATGCCATTAAATAGTATCTTGCAGGCAAAAACATTTGTGGTCATTATAATCATCTATCAGGCCACATTTTAAAATCTGACATCTAGCCTTGAGTCAGCATGAGTCAATGCCTTCAACAGCAAAAATCGATAAAAATAAAAAGGAAATAAAATAAGTAAATTATTTATCAACTGTTTTAAGGCTGTTTTAATTTTTTTTGTTGACTTAACCTATTATTTATAACTTTTAGCAACAAAGTGATGAGAAAATTAGTTGAAAATGGGGCTCAAAAAGAGTATAAGTTGAGAAAATTGTTCACATTCAGTTTTACTTTGATACGCTTAACTTCAAAAAAAATGAGATGAGAATTGCAGAATTAGGCTAGATTGATAGTTAACATTGGGAGATCAATGAATGAACTTAATGCTTCATATTTATTCATGTTTGGATTAGAAATTTCAGGATGTCAGTGATTGAGCTTCAGAGTTTCATAGAATCGTAAAGTTCTACAGTGTGGAAGCAGGCCATTTGGCCCTTCGAGCAGTCTGCTTGACGAGCATCTGATACATATTTTTCACCTTAACCATGGTTTCTGTGGTTAACACTGTATGCATATTGAAGGTGATATCCCTTGTGTTATGCTCCACCTTCAGTATTTATTGGAACAAATTGTCCAGTTGTCTTTGGTGGCATTGGAATACTATCAATTTTTCACCATCCTAAAGTAGATCTGTTATTACTGTTTGTGTTTTTAGGCAAGCAATGAGAAAAATAAAAATGTCCATGTACAGAGTCTGTTTAAAAATTCTATTAACCCCATTAGCAAACAAAGCTGAACAGCTTTTCCTGATATAGTAATTACTCTCTGATTAAAGCAACATTGTTAATGTTGAAGAACTAAAAGGTAGCATATACCCCTTAAAGTCATGACATTATTACATTGTTCTTGCACAGGCATTGATGATGACCTAAGATAGGAGTGCTCCACAAATGATGGGAATGCTGTGGGACTCTGGGTAGGAGAGCAGAAGGCAAAAAACACACTCTTTATTTCACAGAAGAGAATATTTAGGACAAAATTTATTCTGTGAAGAGAACATTGTCATTTTAACTAAAGTCTAGAAGAATGCTATTTTATTTCAGGAAGTAGTATCCTTTTTGAGACAATGTTTTGAGAGATCTGGTCTAGACAAGTTGTTTATGTTTTCCCTGTTTAAGCAAGAAAACAAGTTCTGAGATCTTTGCATTCCAGTAAACTGCATGAATAAGCATATCTGCTGCCATTACCTTTCTTGATAAGTTGTACATCTCCTGTCATGTGAAAGAACAAATGTTCCTGGTGGAAGTCCCTCCCAAATATTTAAGTTATTTTGAATTACAAAAACTTAATAGAAACATGGAAACATAAAAGGTAGGGGTTAGAGAAGAACATTTGACTCAATATGATCATGGCCTATTCATTCAGCTCAGACATATTCCTCTCCTCATATCCCTTGGCTCCTCTTGTAGCTAGAAAACACTTGATATTAACTTTGATTATTACTGTATTTTTAAACTGAATGATTTATTATCCGTTTGTCAGTTACAAATACAAGCATTGTACAGTATTTCAATTTGTTTAATAATTTCCTTGAATCTGACCATTGCTGACAGGCCAGCATTTCCTTAATTGCCCTTCAGCTGAGTGGCTTACTAGGCCATTTCAGACATAGTTGAGTCAAGCACATTAATGTGGGTCTGGGTAACTTGAAAGCCTAACCAGGTAAGAACAGCAGACTTAATTCCCAGAAGGACATCTCGTGAACCAAATTTGTATTTAATATGCTGAATGGCCATCATTATTGCAAATAGCTTTCAATTTCAGGTGTTTTTATTATTGAATTTAAATTGCATCAGCTACCCCTGTGGGATTTGTCCCAAGAACTGAATGTCACTGTTCCCTGATTGTATACTTGTTTTTTTCCAGAAGAGAAATGTCCAAAAGAACCTAACTCTGGTGTTAAAATTGATTCCCATGGGAATACATCATTCACTATCAGGCATTTCAATTAAAGAGAGAGAATTAGGATGATGTGTGAGGAATTATTGTAAAACTAGTGAAAAATTAGTTAAAACTAGTTCTGCCATGTGCAGTGTATGTTTGGTAGCTTGCAAAGTATGTATATAAAATTAACCTCAGTTGCTAGAAAAAGCAGAGTCTCTTGGGATGATTGAGGGAATTACCCAATTATCATTTCTGAACATGAATAGTAGTCTTACTATAAACAGACGACATTTACGCTGCTTAACTTTATATCCTGTTGTAAATCCTCCCTAACACCAGTTCATGGCTGACACTTTGTCATTGCTTGATCAAAATTGTGAGATTTATTTTGTAATAGTATTAGGAACACTCATCATATAAGCTGCAGCAATTTGAGAAGAAGGCAGGGTAAATGGACTTCAGCTGTGGATCAGCCAGTATTAAATGGATTGTGGAATACATTGAATGGTCTGAATGACTGAGGTGTGCAGTATGATTCCCTCAAGGTGCTAGGTCTGTGAGTGTGGTATGCAATATACACATCTTGATGCATTCACCTCAACAAAACCAATGCTGTTATGATTTGGAGATGCCGGTGTTGGACTGGGGTGTACAAAGTTAAAAATCACACAACGCCAGGTGAAAGTCCAACAGCTTTTGGAGCGCCACTCCTTCATCATGTGATTGTGGAGGGGACAAATCTAAGGCACAGAATTTATAGCAAAAATTTACAGTGTGATGGAACTGAAATTATACATTGAAAAATACACTGATTGTCTGTTGAGTCTTTCATTGTTCGAATACCATAATAGTTATGAGCAGTCTATAATGTTGGTTTCGTGGCATGACTCAAATCTGTGACTAGTTGTGTGACACAAGGGTCACAACATTTTGATAAAAAGGTTTTGTCTTGTACATAACAAGACAATGTGCAAGAATATCAATTCAAGGTAGAAATCAATATTTATGCAACATATTGTATAAGATGGAAGTGCCGATTTGATTGGCAATTAACTCCAGTAGAGGTATTCTTGAAGAGGATGCACAAAATTATGAATGATAGTTAACTGCAGAGATTTGTTTAAAAATAGTTTTAAAACAATAAAGAATACTTAACATTTAATCATTTCATCTTAATCTGGCATAATATTAGAGGGAGGTGAATGGCCAGTAACATTATGGCTGTGCAGTTAATCGAGGTACCCAGGTAATGAACCTAGGTTCGATTGCCACCATAGCAGCTGGTGCAATTTAAATTCAATAAAAATCTGTAATTAAGCATCTAATAATGACCATGAATTTATTGTCAGTCGGTGGATAAACCTATTTGGTTTCTGCTGAGCCTAAATATCTCCTTTTGTAACTGAATCTTGGGCTTCCTGAGGGAGACTTCAGTCAGTCCGGATTGGGAATAGCATTTCCAACACCACCACACGGAGCACGGGGAGCCCCTCAGGGCTATTTGCTTAGTCCACTGCTATTCACCCTGCTGATACACTACTGTGCAACGATGCACTGGTCAAATCGCATCAAGTTCACTGATGATATAACTGTAGTGGGTCTCGTCAGCATGAATGACAAGTCAGCGTACAGAGACGAGATGCAGCAGCTAATGGACTGGTACAGAGCCAACAACCTGTCTCTGAACATGGACAAGATGAAAGAGAAGGTTGTTCACTTCAGGAGGGCACGGAGTGACCACTCTCTGCTGGACATCGACAGCTCCCCCATGGAGATTGTGAAGAGCACCAAATTTCTTGGCATGCACCTGGCAGAGAATCTCACCTGGACCTTCAACACCAGTTCCATAGCCAAGCAAGTTCAGCAGCACCTCTATTTTCTGTGCAGGCTGAGGAAAGCCCACCTCTCATCGCACCCCCATCCTCATCACACTCCACAGAGGATTCATTAAGAGTACTCTGAGCTTATGCATTCACTGCCTAGTTCAGGAATTGCACCATCTAGGATCATAAGACCTTGCAACAGATGGTGAGGACAACTGAGAAGATCGTTGGAGTCTTTCTTCCCTCCATTACAGACATTTACTCCACACGCTGCTTCCAAACATTAAGAGCCCACACACCCCTCACTCAAACTGTTCTGCTATGTGACAGAAGATACCAGAACATTTGGTGTCTCAAGGCCAGACTGTGCAACAGTTTCTTCCCCCAAGCCAACAGGCTCCTTAACACAGTATAATTAGACTCTTTCCCATCTGAAATTCTTTGCATGACTTTGAATTACTGCTAGAAAAATGTCTATTATTTATCGTTCTTTTATTACACTGTAACTTGCTTGTTTTGCACTTATGCACTTTATGCCTTATATGAGTGTGTAGTTTGTGCTGTCCATGTAGCACCCTCAGTCCTGGAAAAATGCTGTCCAGTTTTTACTGTATCAGTTACATACAGTAGAAATGACAAATAAAAATCAACTCTACAGTACTCTTGACTCTAATGTCCTTTAGAGGGGGAAGCTGTCATCCTTACCTAGTCTGGTCTACATGTGACTCCAGACCCACACCAGTGTGGTTGACTCTTAACTGCCCTCTGGGCAATTAGGGATGCACAATAAATGCTGAACTATCCAGCGATGCCTTCATTCAGTGAACGAATTCTAAAAAATTAAGTGTCTCAGCCAGTATTAATTCAACTATATTGCTGAAAATGACTATAGGACATTTGATCATCCAAAGAAAGATTTTTCTAAACGTATTAGCGGTTTTGCTTCAGGTCCATTTCAGCTTTGCCTCTGCTGCAAAGTAAACTTCAAGCCTGCTAATGTAGGGACCTGCACCAGATTATATAAGTAAGTGTTGTGTCGTCAGTCAAAAAGCCAGCCTTTAGAATTATAATCAATAAGAGTTCTAGCAGTGACAAGCAAAGGTTACCAAAGTAGTCGATGCCTTAATGAGAACAGTGTGAGTTAACATGTTTCAAAATCTTCTCCAGTCTGGAAGATCAGTTTGACACACAGATGAAGCAGCATCACAAGAGAAAAAGATGTACAGTGTGCTTGAAACAAAATAGTTCTGTTGAACTTTCTGCCAGAATGAGTTCCAACAACTACAGCACGATTATCTTGACAGGGTCAACTTGTGTATGAGTCGATGTCATTAAACACCTTGAGAGAGTTCCTGCACCAAGGTTGAAATATTCAATTTATGTTTTTTAATGACTCTTTTGATCAATTGGTGAATCAGTTCTGTTTTCATGTAAGCATTTGACAATTCATTTCAGTTCCTTAGCAAATGTGCAAGTTTTTGTGAAGTAATTTCTTGTGCATTTGAAATTGTTAAATTAAACTCTAAAACTGGAGCTGTCTGCAATTGTACTCTGCTTAAGCTGCTTAGAGACAGTTAAAAGGACCAAAGCGCATTTTATCTCAGATGCTGAAAATGTGTGCTTTGAAGCAAAAGAATGTGGCAGAAACAATTGCTGAAACATATTATTTTGCAAGAGCCTATTTCTTGCATATAGTGTATTCCACTGAGGACTCCCTAATCGTACAGAATTTTGTACGTTTTAGATAATCATCCTGTTGTGTCCTGTGTCATTGCCTCCAAGTTTTAAAGAAAAGTCTTTCTGAAATGTGCAGTGTCAACGGATAAAAATCTGTTTTCACACAAGAATATTTTTTTGTGAGGAGGTGGAAGGGAAGAATTGGAATTGCAAGGTTAATTTACTGAATAATTCTCCACAAACCTTTGCAAAAGATAGGTAAATTTATATATAATAGTGCTGGTTCCACCTTGGATTTTGTATATCACTAAGGTAATTGTCAATCATTTTGTTCTAAGTGCATTTATTGGTACCTTTTAGTTTAAATTGATACATTATTGCTTCTTTCATCTGTGTACCAGAGGATGCAGCCCTTTGGATTCTAACTTTTTTTTGTATGTTAAATTTAGAAAATATTAAAAACATATCTTTGTTTGGATCTTTCAGAAATTCTGATGCATTTACTATACAATTATTGCCTTGAAAGCTGAAGTATCTGGAACACTTGTTGAGATATTCCACAACTCTAAATTAGAGTTGGAGACTTTGGAGGGTTCTAACTTACCTTTACATTTAGTAAAGAAAATTTAGAGACTTAAAGCTGCTTCAACTCCTCGCTCACTGTCAAACTGACCTCCTACTCAGTTTCACTGACATTCCACTCCAATATCCTATTACTCCTTCCACTCCCAAGCTGATCTGACTAGCCCCCAACCCAACTCCTCACTCATCCACCCTGCCTACCCAGCCATTCTGTCCTCTTATTTAGCTCATCCACTCTACAGAGCCCCCCAATCCCCATAACCATTTAGCTAATTTACATTCATTCATTAACATACTGGAAAACTATTAAATGTTGCATAGCTGTTCAGTGTGTTAGTCAATGAATTTAACAGAATATGGCAATTACAGCTATACAAAGTGGGCATTATCATCCTGTACTGTGAGGATTAGTTGGATTGAAGATAAGCTGTGCATTTCTGAGTCCACCAGGTTTGGAGGTTGAGCTTGGAAATGTAGGGTTCGGATGCACAATTTAAAGGTAAGTGCAAGTGCAGCAATTCACAATAATACTTGTTGCTGTCTGAAGGTTTGGACCAATTTGGTATTGTTTGTGTGGCCCTTTTTTCACACAGCTAAGATTCATTTCTAGTTTACTTATTTCTTTTCCTGACCTTGGATGGAACGTATTTACTTATTATTGACATTACTATGTTCCTGATGAAGGGCTTTTGCCTGAAATGTCGATTTTCCTGCTTCTCTGATGCTGCCTGGCTGGCTGTGCTTTTCCAGAACCACACTCTTGGCTCTAATCTCCAGTATCTGCAGTACTATGGACTATCTTCTGTGCACATGGGCGAGACTCTCGGATGGTTTGTTGCCTCCTGGGTGCCAGGGTCAGAGACGTCTCGGACCGTGTCTTCAGAATCCTTAAGGGGGAGGGTGTGCAGCCAGAAGTCGTGGTGCACGTTGGCACCAACGACATAGGTAGGAAAAGGGGTGGGGAGGTCATTCAGGAGCTCAGGGAGTTAGGCTGGAAGCTAAAAGCTAGGACAGACAGAGTCGTCATCTCTGGGTTGTTGCCGGTGCCACGTGACAGTGAGGCAAGGAATAGGGAGAGAGTGCAGTTGAACACGTAGCTGCAAGGATGGTGTAGGAGGGAGGGCTTCAGATATTTGGACAATTGGACTGCATTCTGGGGAAGGTGGGACCTATTCAAGCAGGACGGGTTGCACCTGAACCAGAAGGGCACCAATATCCTGGGAGGTAGGTTTGCTAGCACTCTTCGGGGG
>NC_057735.1:24995615-25025649 GCF_004010195.1 Chiloscyllium plagiosum
CGAAGGATGAGGGGTGACTTGATGGAGGTTTATAAGATGATCAGAGGAATAGATAGAGTAGACAGTCAGAGACTTTTTCCCCGGGTGCAACAGAGTGTTACAAGGGGACATAAATTTAAGGTGAAGGGTGGAAGGTATAGGGGAGATGTCAGGGGTGGGTTCTTTACCCAGAGAGTGGTGGGGGCATGGAATGCGCTGCCTGTGGGGTGGCAGAGTCAGAATCATTGGCGATCTTTAAGCGGCAATTGGATAGGTACATGGATGGGTGCTTAAGCTAGGACAAATGTTCGGCACAACATCGTGGGCCGAAGGGCCTGTTCTGTACTGTATTGTTCTATGTTCTATGTTCTACTATGTTCTTGCTGATATATAGTGTCAGAATGATGCTTAGTTTTGGTCAATAATCAGTCGTGGTGCCCAAGGAGTATTTAGATCTGCACTTATGATACCGAGATATAAAAGGTTGGAAAATGGGTTTCGGATAATGAGGTGCTTGTTTTTTGACTGGCACAGACTCGATTGGCCGAATGGTCTTTTTTTGTGCACTTGACCCTGATCACTTTAACTATTCCTAAAAAGTAAAGAGGACTAACGATAATTATTTTCAGCTTAATATTGTGTTATTTCTTTCCATGTCCCATCCTCTGAAAATTTCAACTCATACAAATATTTGTTGCCTGTATTCTGTACCCTAAATTGTGCCAGTTTCCAATCGCTCACCACACATAAACCTGCTAATGTACATTAGCTTTCACATTGCCATTGCCTTAAATTCAAACTTTTTATCATTGCACTTCATAACCTTGCATCCTAAAATCCTTAAAGATATCTGTATTCCGCCAAATTCTGTTGTCCTAGCATTGACAAATCAAAATCCTTGAGTGTCTTCCTTGCTTTTTCAATTCACTCTCTGCTCTCTTAGGAATTTCCTCCAAACCTGGCAACATTAGTCATTTACCTCGCTTTCTATGGCTTGATGTTAGGTTTTGTTTGGTTACAGTGATTGTGAAGTACTTTAGAATGTTTTGCATCATGACAGGCATTTCATAAGTACAGGTGGTAGTTTTCTAATGGAATGGTAATTTCAATCTATATGCAAGTAGAATAGAGATTAAGTGCCTGTTAATGTATACTTTATATTTATGATACATACTTTTGGTATCCCATGAAAATAAGCATTTTGGAAAGTAGTTTGGTTAGCCAGTTTTATTTCTTTGGTGCAAATTTGCCTTTACTGCTTTTGAAATAGTTATTTCTCATGTGAATTCACACTTAACACTCTGCCTCTGTGTATGTATCTAATTTAGGAAATGCATTGTTTTCAATATTTTTCTGAGTGTACAATAACCTCAGCTTCAAATCTTGCATTAGTAAATTATAATTTCATGTGAATGCCAGTTCTTATTCAGTGTTCAAATTGGTGACAGCCAGATGGATGAATAATACATCCTAACCTTGTAAAATCTGTTATTTTTATCAGCAGGCATGCGTGATAATGTGAAGATACACAAATGATCTATCAGTCAAATATTATAGAATGGCTACGCTGTGCTAAATCAATATCATGACAGACTGGCTGTCCAGTTAATCTTTAGTTGCACAGATTGTTCGTTGTCAGGGTTGACCCCTGATGAATTACCTAGCTATATTGTTAAGGCTAAATAGTTAGATCTTTATTGATATGAGGAAAATGTGACCATCAGTCATGTCCTTGCCAATTGTATTTTTAGCATTCTCCTTGCTGAGGTGTTGTGTGGATCGTGTAATTTTTAGTTTGAACTTTGTGATCCAATAAGAAGTTTTAGTTGTTTGTCAAAATCTACAAATGCTTGTGATTTTAGGCAAGTTGGTATGTTTTCTAGGCTGGATGTGTCCAGTTTACAGCTAAATATTGTAAGTGGAATCAATTGTTAGTTTTTAAAATTAGTTGAGTAAATAAATAACTTAATGGTCTGTTTTTCAGATGGGCTCAGGACGGAAAATGACTGACTGAAATTTTTGTATTGAAATTATTTTGCCCATCAAACTAGGGCCAACTTGTCTAACAGACAGAATTTTGATACATCTAAGAGGAAAAGGAGCAAGATGCATGGAATTATTTGACTACCTTGTTTAAAATTTGGGTGTGGGTCAAGTACCTGAGGTCAGTGGTGAAAAGAAGATAGAAGTATAGAAATGGAAATTAAGCAGTGGATTAGTTCTGATCAGAATAATTGAAGGAAATGTAATGAAATATCATGTGATAGAAAAGTATTGCTGAAACTGAAAGGAAGAAACTTCAAGACAGTTGTAGGACCTCTACAAACATCCACTCCCTCTACTACTAATGTTTAGTAGCAGCAATGTGGACTATCTGCAAGCCATACTGCAGAAATTCACCAAAGATACTGAAATAACACCTTCCAAACCCATGATCACTTCCTTCCAGAAGGACAAGGGCAGGATTTCCATGGGAACACTATCACCATCAAGTTCCCGTCCAAGCCACTCACCATCCTGACTTGAAAATATATTGCCGTTCCTTCACTGCCATTCGGTCAAAATCCTGGAATTCATTCCTGAATGGCATTATGGATCAATCCACAGCAGGTGGACTGCAGTGGTTCAAGAACCTTCTCAAGGGTAACTAAGGATGGACAATTATGGCTGGCCAGCCAGTAACACCAAATCCCATGAATGAATATATAAAAAGAGTGCAGGAACTTGGCAACATCAAGGAGAGAGGAACGATGACAAATGCTAAAAGGATTTGGATACTGAGGTGGATATATGGAGTAATGAGTGTGCAAAATCATGGTCATATGCATCGGAGGATCAGGAAAAGTGGTGGAAACAAAGGATAAAATAACTGATTGAAATTGTTTAGTCATCTGTCATGGAGAAAGTGAAGAAATGTGATGGCCAAATGCAGTGATGAATGACCTTCATGCAATGTGTTTGGTTACCTATTCTTCATCAATGAGAGGAGTTGGAGAACAGAGATTACCAAATGTGTGAAACCAAAAAAAAGTGTCAGAATGAAAACCAAGTCTGTCAAATTTAAGTAGAGCTCTTAAGACGTCTAGGCTGGCAACAATAAGCTGTAGTAATCCAAGCAGTTTTGATTCATGGAAAGTGGTTTGGTTTGTATCAAGCTTTAATGGTAGTGTAATTAACTTCAGTGCTGACTGCATTACGGGTTCCCTGTTTGACACCACTGCAATTGGCTATCTCGTGGATTGACATTTGGGTTTAGTGGTGTGCAAGACCCAGTTTTAAAATTCTGATATCTCTTTGTTCCCCTAATTTTTATTGTCCAGTAATGAACATTTTTTGAGTAATTTGGGTGTTTTGTGTGAATTCTTAACTTGTCGTGCAGCAAATGGAGCTGACCTTGTTTGTGCAGTGACAGATTAGTCTTTGTATACATTTACATTGCACATTTGTTTTTTCTCTCAATTGATGACACTCTGCTTTGTTTCTGTTGCTTTACAGATATTAAGTGCTTGTAATGTGACAGAAATACAGACTTTTCTAAGCAGCTGGCCTAATTAATAAATCTGTATTCTAATTCATTTACGGTATTGGATTGGCAGTGTTTTCATTCAATGAAATGTACGTATCAATGATTTTTGTAGCTAATTCGCATTTTATAATGTTATATTTAGATGTTATTAATTTTGATATTTTTGCCATAGTTGGTTAAACTGTAATCTTCAGCTACTGACATGCATCAGTAGTAATATCCACATTGAGTTTGAAATAATCAGGTGAAGACCTAAGAGTTTGGATCATCTGTTTAACTGCAATATTCTTTCAATGTTGGCATAATTGTGCAAAAGATCAAGGCATTTTGGGTGGAAATTGTATTCAGTGCAATTTGTGTTTCCACAAGCTTTTATGGTATTTTTAAAAAATTTTCTGCCAGAAGATCTCACCTGCAAAAATTTAAATATCTTTTGCATGCAAGAGCCTTAATAGCTGTAATTTGGAAAATTCTGTTGTAACTTAGGATGTAATAATCAGTTCCATGCTTACTAAATTAGAAAGTAATTTAATATCATTTAGTTTTTAAAAGTAGTTAGAGTAATTTAGAATTGGGTTATTCATAGCTTGTAGATTCATATTATGATTTGGCAATTTTCATCTATTTGTGATAAATCCATGTTCAGCTGCATAAATCGAACTTTTTACTAAGTTTTCACTTAAGGCATTCTGTACAATGCATTTTTAAAAAAATTGCTTTAAGGAGTTTCCATATGGCACTGGTCTATCTCAGATTTTGCGCTTGGTATGTAAATAAGTTTGAGTGGTACCTTGAAGGTGAAGGGTATAAAAAATTCGAAGATTATAGAATGTGGAGAAATAGATGGCGACATCTTGAAAAATGTCCACAGCACAGAGGAGGAGGTGCTCGATGTCTTAAAATGCATAAAGGCGGATAAGTTGCCAGCACCTGATCAGATGTACACTATGACTCTGTGGGAAGCTAGTGAAATGATTTCTGGGCCCCTTGCTGAGATATTTGTATCATCAGTAGTCACAGGTGAGGTGCCAGAAGACTGGAGGTTGGCTAACGTACTACTATTTAAGAAAGGTATTAAGAAAAAGCCAGGTAGCTATAGACCAGTGAGCCTGATGTCGGTGGTGGGCAAGTTGTTGGAGGGAATCCTGAGGGACAGAATTTACATGTGTTTTGAAAGGGGAGGACTGATTCAGAATAGTAAACATAGCGTTGTGTGTGGGAAATCATGTTTCACAAACTTGATGAAATTTTTTGAAGAAGTAACAAAGAGGATTGATGAGGGCAGATCGGTGAACGTGATCTATGTCGATTTCAGTAAGGCATTTGACATGGTTCCCATGGGAAACTGCTTAGCAAGCTTAGGTCTCATGGAATACAGGGAGAACTAGCCATTTGGATACAGAACTGGCTCAAAGGTAGAAGACAGAGAGCGGTGGTGGAAGGTTGCTTTTCAAACTGGAGGCCTGTGACCAGTGGAGTGCCACAAAGATCGGTATGGGGTCCACTACTTTTCTTCATTTATTTAAATGATATGAATGTGAACATAGGAGGTATAGTTAGTAAGTTTGCAGATGACACTAAAAATTGGAGGTGTAGTGGACAGCGAAGAAGGTTACCTCAGAGTACAATGGGATTTTGATCAGATGGGCCAATGGCCTGAGGAGTGGCGGATGGAGTTTCATTTAGATAAATGCGAGGTACTGCATTTTGGAAAAGCAAGACTTGTGCATTTAATGGTAAGGTCCTGGGGAATTTTGCGGAACAAGGAGACCTTGGAGTGCAGGTTCATAGTTCCTTGAAAGTGGAATCACAAGTAGATAGGATACTGAAGAAGGTGTTTGGTATGCATTCCTTTATTGGTCAGACTATTGTGTATAGGAGTTGGGAGGTCACGTTGCGGTTGTACAGGATATTGGTTAGGCCACTTTTGGAATATTGTGTGCAATTCTGGTCTCCATCCAGTCGGAAGGATGTTGTGAAACTTGAAAGGGTTCAGAAAAGATTTACAAGGATATTGCAGGGTTGGAGGATTTGAGCTATAGGGAGAGGCTGAATAGGCTGAATCTGTTTTCCCTGGAGCATCGGTGGCTGAGGGGTGACCTTATAAAGGTTTATAAAATTATGGGGGGCATGGATAGGATAAATAAACTCCTGGGGTGGGGAGTCGAGAACTAGAGGGCACAGGTTTAGGGTGAGAGGGGAAAGATATAAAAGGGACCTAAGGGGCAACTTATTCACACAGAAAGTGGTGCATGTATGGAATGTGCTGCCAGTGGAGGCTGGTACAATTGCAGCATTTAAAAGGCATCTGGATGGGTATATGAATAGGAAGAGTTTGGAGGGATATGGGCCAAGTGCTGGCAAATGGGACTGGATTAGTTTAGGATATCTCGTCGGCATGGACGAGTTGGATCAAAAGATCTGTTTCTGTGCTGTACATCTCTGACTTTATGACTCTTATCAAAACAGCCCTTTCAAACCCATTACTGCATTTTCACACTTTATCAGCTTTTGCTACAAGCAGTGTTTACCTTAGCATACGAAACAATACTATCCCATCAAATCTCCACAAAATATTACAATATTAATCAGCTCTTACCAACCTTCTCCTGGACTTGAATAATTCCCCAATTACTAAGTACCTGTTAAATACCTTTCAACTGGGCCATTATCCCTTTCAGAAACTCACTGACAAAACAGCGCTTCCATGAAATTGCATGAATGAATGAAACTCAAACTGGCAAATAGTAAATAAATTTCACAACCCAGCTGCACTAATCAGTTTGATATCCTTTTTTTATTAAATGCAGGTACGATTTCTAATTTATTTCGAGCATATAGGCCTAGTATTTTTACTAACATTTATTAACTTAAAAGACAAAAGAACAAACACCTCCTAATTATGATGTGGAGGAGCTGCTGTTGGACTGGGGTGGACAAAGTCAAAAATCACTCAACACCAGGTTTTCGTCCAACAGGTTTATTTGGAAGCACTAGCCTTCAGAGCACTGCTCCTTCAACAGGTGGTTGTGGAGCATAAGATCATAAGACACAGCATTTATAACAAAATTTATTGTATGATACTTTAATCTTTTGCGATAAATTCTGTGTCTTATGATCTTATTTTCCACAGCCACCTGATAAAGAAGCAGTGCTCCGAAAGCTAGTGCTTTCAAATAAACCTGTTGGACTATCACCTGGTGTTGTGTGATTTTTAACCTCCTCCTAATTATGCAAACAGAGTGAACAGACGCTCTTAACCCCATCAGAAGTAGCAGCCAGCATTTAGCATGTTTTAACCCATCTCCTGTCCCCCACAACAGAAGCCTTTCAAAGCTTCATGTGCTATCGATAAACATGTAACACCATAGTAGTGGAATGTTATTATATGTAGGAACTCTGTATAAAGAACTGTATTTAGGAATTCTACTGCAGTCTTGCACTTGTGCGGTGATTGCTGAAAAAAGATTCAATTTTCGCTACTCACTGATTTTGGTTGTTATTTGAACATGATCCCACAATACAAAGAGTGACAAAATCAAATCATGAATGCTATCCAGCCGGAATTAGCGGCTATTTTATTTATTGAATTAGTAGAATCATTGTAAAGGACTTGCAGTAATTTATATCTATATCTTCAATGGTGAGAGATCATGAGCATGGTGTAAAGTTTGCAGCAAAGAATATTTTAATGTAAATGACAAAATTCTGCAGTTATTAAAATCTATAACTGAAACAGGTGGAAGCACACAAGTAAACCAGCATCTTGTCAGTTTGGGTGTACACTCTTCATCAGAACTGAAAGATGGATTGGGCAGCATAATAACACGGCGAAAATGACAAATTGCCACTTTATCTCCAAAGAAAACAGGTGTATTGAAAATATGAGCACTATGAGATATGAAAGAAACAAGGTTTTTTTAAACACCTTAAAAGTGAAGAGAGAACCACTGAGAGCTTGTGCTTGGAAGTTGTAAGGTAAAACTTTCGTAGAAAAAAAGAACAAATATGTGAATACTATTCTGCTGGAAAACTTGCTTGTCCCTCTCCAACACAGATTTGCCTTCGATGTTTGATGTGGATGGTGAGAAGGGAGGATTCTCTCCCTGAACATAGTGTTACTATGGATACATGGATTGGGGGGAGGTTACAGATGTTGCTTATGAATTTGAGTGATGTGTACGAGAAACATAGACAGGCTATTCTCTTTTAAGATTGTTTCAAAATCTTTGGAATTATATCCTGGATTGCCATACAAAGTGCATTTTAAAAATACATCTTATCTATTCTATATAGTCATTACAATTACAAGATTATTGTGTTTACATTCATACAAACACAATTATATTCCATAATTATTATGTAGGTATCTCAATTATACCAATCTGAGTTGGGAATACAAGTATACCTGATATAGCTGTACTGTGTTGAAATCCTAGTAATAAGTTGGACTTCAGTTCTATCGAGTTTTGTTATTTTTATTGGTCCCGCAGGGCTCGACAGATCTGAGACTTTTTGTGTGCCTTCAACACTGACTGAGCACAATACTGTCAGCCAAATTCCTTTTATTGGTTTTAAAAAAGGTCTGTTCACTCAATTTTAATCGGAGATGGCAGCCCATGATAGCCAAGATGTTACTGGATCTTCAGATTTTTCTGTTTTAGCACTTAAGTGCTCATGTCGATCTATGATCAGTGATGCTAGCATAATAAAATTCTCTTTAGACTATTGTTTAAAGAAAAACTCTCCATTCTCTGGAAAGAGAAAATACTCTGCTGCTGTGGAACTAAGGTGTAGGCATTTCAGCCAGTATACATAGTTATGGAGAGTGATGACTACTTGACCTTTTCAGATAGGTTCACATGTAAATATAACATTTACTCAGAATGTTTAATGAAGAAGGTTATGGTGGCCATAGAAGCAGTCATTTGCATTTTGTTGATATTTCTATACAATAGCATTACTGGAATGGACAGATTAACATGATCATTCTAATCTTAATCTGTTTCGTCACTTGGCTAATTGGAGATAAAATTTGTGCTGTAAATGACATTTTATTTAGTTTTGAGTTCCATTTTTGTGAATGTAAAAGCAGACATGATAAATCAATTATCTTTAAAGTTATAAATTAGTATGTTTTAGCTCACAGACATGAAAATATACATTTGTATTTCTGGGTTAGGTACTTTGTAAAATCTGTAGAATTAATGAGGGTTAAATTGGGGTGCCAGTAGTGTAAATCAGACCTATAGCAGTTCAGAATGCTTTAAATTGCTTTTAGTTTTTCTTTGAAGGCAGTGGACAAGAAAATTGTGGATGTGGTACAAAATGGATTGCTAATTTGCTGCAACCATGCTTTGTGCGGTTGGCACAGCCCAGTTTCATCTGAGATACGTTAAGTAGTTTAATTAACTAACTAAACTTATATAAGTGATCCACAAGCAGTATTGTACAAAGTGTATCAGATTCATTTTAAATTCTGTCACATATTTTGGAGGCAAACGTGTAACTTAATAGCTGTGGAATTTAAGTTATTTTAATGCAGACTAAATGTTGGTTAGCGTGCACATAATAGGACAATCCTGATATAATTTTCTGTACACAACCCAGAGCAGATTTGAATCATTTTGTGACGTTAAAGTCTGTTTGTTATTATTAGTTAACAATGAAATGTATCAGCCACTTGTTCAGTTTCCATCTCTCAATTAGAGAATATGGTTATATTAGTCAATATATTTTACATCATTTGTATTAGTCCTGAATTACAATATTGAATTAATTGGCAAGTTCGATTGATTGTTGTACCTTTATGCACTGTCAGTGATCTGTGTCATTGCCTCCTGTTTAATTTGAAGCATGGCTGTAATGATTAATGTTCACCTGGACCATCCCTTAAAATACATTGAGCATTGTGCATGCAATTGGCAATTGAACGAAAGGCAATATGAGGGAAAGTGTAGGAAGCAGAGCGAGAGAAGAAATGTTAAGGGAGAGTAATTAGATTACATTACATTACAGTGTGGAAACAGGCCCTTCGGCCCAACAAGTCCACACCGACCCGCTGAAGCGAAATCCACCCATACCTCTACATTTACCCCTCACCTAACACTACGGGCAATTTAGTATGGCCAATTCACCTGACCCTGCACATCTTTGGACTGTGGGAGGAAACCGGAGCACCCGGAGGAAACCCACGCAGACACGGGGAGAACGTGCAAACTCCACACAGTCAGTCGCCTGAGGCGGGAAATGAACCCGGGTCTCTGGCGCTGTGAGGCAGCAGTGCTAACCACTGTGCCACCGTGCCACTGTAAACAAATTAAACATGAGGCAATGACACAGATCACTGACAGTGCATAAAGGTACAACAATCAATCGAACTTGCCAATTAATTCAATATTGTAATTCAGCAGTGAGATCTGCTGTGTTCCTCATGCAAAGAACTGGCACTGAAACAACAGGTTGAATAACCTTCTATGCTGTAGCCATTTTGATTTTATATTACATGAAAAGCTTGCTAAAGAGTAGGAAAAATCTAAATGTTGGAGTTATGTTTAAGAAATTCTTGAATACACAGTTATTCCTGGATAATATGGAGGCATGAATTCTCTTGGATGTTCAAAATTGATTTCATAATGATTGGGCAACAAAGAAAATTTCAAGAATTGAAAGTAAAAGTTGCAAAAGGAAGGTCACTTTTGGGGAAATTGCAACATTGTACATGAACAAACAAATCAGCAGCCAAAATAGCAGATGCAACGGGTCAATTGAAAATTTTAGGACAGAACAATAGTTAATCAACTTACTTTAAAATTTAGAAAGTTTAAAATTGAAGTGCTAGAAATGTGACTAATGACTAGAAATTTATTATTTAAACACTTTATTATACTATGTATATGCTGTTTAAGTCTTGAAGGATATTGTCAACGATATTGTTTGCTTTTTTAAAAAATTGGTCTTGTTTGAGAATTTTCTTTTCATTGTAATTCTGCTTCATTTCTTTGTTTTGAAGGCTTTCTTTATGTGGTAACACTGATGATGGAAACCAATTTAAATGCGCTACTAAGCTCTGATACTAGGAAACAATAATTAATGTGCGCATTTGAAACTGAAAGCACTGATATTAACTGGACTAATATTATTCTAGCTGCTTCAATTCAAATTAGGTTTTCAAATTCATCTGAAGAGGTTCTAATAGCACCACTTATATTTAAAACTTTATTTTTAGTAAGAGCTGATTAAATGGATAAGTTGAAATCTTACAGTGCCACTACAGGGAAGAATTCTTTATCCTCATTGGCAATGGCCTTTTATGAATGGAACTTCATTCAAGAGGAGTCAATCCCATTTCTAGTGTTGACCCTCATTGTAATAGTAATGCCAAGGTCTTAAAGATGAATGAACTATGTTTTGAATGCTCTCTTAATTCTCATCACTTCCTCCAGGTTTCTTTATTTTTCATTGCCTGTTACAAATAGATGGCCTAAGATCTGACTATGTGCTATTCTTGTATTATTTCAAGTTGCTTGTAATTTGTAATTGAATTTCTATGTTCTAAATAAACAAATCACAACTGAAACAATTTCCATGTGAGGCTGGTAACTGGATATTGCTACCTGAATGTGTCTTAACTTTTGGTTTTCTTTTAAATTCTAATGTTGTTAGACATCAGGTCTTCTGCATTCTTTTGCGCAACTTCTGAATTTTACTGTTTATAAAGTATTCCCACAATTATAATGCAAGGGACACTTTTGGGGTGAAATTTGTCCTTGGTGGAAAAAATAAAAATGTGATTGCAAATCAGAATCCATTTATTCTTCCATTAGTGAGAATGGCACTGGAAATGACTAAGGCCTTGGAGGCAGAGAAGCAGCTCAACATGAAACTTAGTTATGTCAGTTACAGTGGACCAAATGGTGAACACCTGAAGTTTCTATGGCTTGAGTATTACTGCCACACTCAAGTGGTGCCCAAAGCTAAATGTGATGCAATATATATAGATGAGTAACCAATACAAGATTAACAGAGTTGAAATTTTAAAAAAGTGTTATACAGCAAACTTGCCATTGTAGCATTGCAAACAATGAGGAACCGTGGTGTGAACGTATTTATCATGGAAAAAATTAGATAGACAAGCAGAAGAGCTAAATAGAAGCATTTGTATAGTGAGGAGAGATAGTACGTTGCTTCCAGCCTTTTTTAACCACTTTTAGATTGAATGCAACAAGGTGTGTTTTATCAAAGAAGTGTTTTTTTAGTGCTCTGACTTGAGAAAAGAACAATGTACAGGGTTTTTCATTGTTGAAAATTGTTTCATGGGTTGTCGGCATTACTGTTTGTTTGGCAGTATTTATTACCTATTCCTAGTTTCTCTTGAAGTGGTGACAGCGGCATTGAATTTCAGCAGCGCATGGATGGATACGTGCACCCAAGCTGCGGCAAGGGAATTCTAGAATTTTAGCAACAATGGAGGCAACGTTCAAAATACATGGAACGACATCTTGGAAAATTCTCTCATAGGAACATTAGTTGAAGTAAAGTTCCCATAGAATGGAAGGAAACAGTGGCAAGCTGTGTCATCTCTTATGTTTGCTGCTGGCTGACTGATTCACAAGAGCTAATTGAATGTTAATCTTCCTTGCAAGATTTGCTTACAGGAGTAATAAAGATTTGCTTCGATAGATTAAGAACTTGTTTAGACTTTTTCTTGAGTATTAGGATTTTAACAAAGAACACTAGTTTATAAGAGAAAAGTAAAAAGCTCTATATTATATATATATATATATAATTCGAAAGGTATTAAGCAGCAATATCCTCTTACAACCAGTCAGTCCCAGGGAAGTATCACTTCTGTCTTGACTCTTTAACTTCCTACTTGAGTGACTCTTTCCACCTCTTCTCTTTGGATTATTCGTGACCCTGAGCATCTCTTTCTGTGCAGGTTATAAAACTCAACTTTGTAAACATTCCCGCAGTCACTGATTGAAACATTTAACTTAAGTTCCATGCTGTTCTTTGCAAACATTGTCTTTAATTCACTACTCAAATAACTTGTTGACCTTTTTTCAGTAGTTACCTTCACAGATTTGAAGACTAAAAGCTATCCTTAGTCTACTTTTAATTCCAAGTTTCCAAATAATAGCAATATAGAGAGGAACCTGGAATATCCGAATGACATGGCGGGGAGTATTTTGTACAAATAATCGAATGCCAAATAATCGAGGTTCCTCTGTACTGCAAACCTACATGACACTTCTCTTCAACCTTCATCTCTGCATCCCCCCCACCCAAAAAAGGAATATTTTGAAAAGTGTCTCATTAACCACAGAAAATAGCATTCAGTGAATGCAGAAAATTGTCAAAAGGAAATCAGTTAGAACCATACCAGCTGATCCGGAACTTTAGAATGGAGATGGGGGGACTTTTCATTCAGGTTGGAGAATCTCTAAGGTTATTGCTGACACAAATCCTTTTTTTTTGTAATGCGATGGTTCAATAGTTCTTCTATAATGTGGCATACTTTGAGTTTTTTTTAATGTGGTTTTTTAATGTTCTGCTGTTCACAATACAATCACAGCCTCTATGAATATATTCTATTACTGACCTTTATAGTAAATGTAAAAGAAAAATAATATTCAATCAAACCATGTTTCATTCTGAGGTCTGACTTTCCATTATTACCAATAGCTGGATTCGTAATATGGTCACAGTTAGATCCTTTGTGGAGAAAGAGGGCTTTGCTATTGTTCTGAAAAAGAATATCACTGAAGAGAGGATTTATAATGTCAGCCAGCATTTGAAGGGAAATTGAGTGTGCAGTAACTTAGTGAGAATAAATTCAAGGGATTCAGAAGTGGGTTTCATGGAAGAGTTGAGGTTAGAAAGATCATGAGGAAAGTTAGGATAGAAACTGTAAATGGTTGTAAATTCAAGACTAGGGAAGTGCTGTGTCCATGGGTATCTTGGCAGGAAAGTGGGATACTGTGCATCTGAATAGATGATAGCAGTTGTTGAATGTGAAGGAATGGAGGAGAGCAGTTTAAGGACATGGCTGATAATGACAAAGTGACACTTGCACTGGTTTGTTTTTCCAAGATGATACATTATTGGAGGTGATTTTGACAGGAGTGTGAGACCCCATGGTTTTTCATATAGTCCAACCAGACCTGTTAGCTAATTGTATTATGTAGCTCATTTCATGGACATGTGGAGTACAAATTAATTTGAATTATTTTTATTGTTTCTGCAATATGTTAGATGAAAGATTTATTGTCAGTTTATAGGTGAAAATCTGGCTTGTCTTAAAAAAAATACTATGCCAGCTATTTATAGTTTTAAAGTCAGGAGCGAAATTTGTAGCTCCCCTGGTCCCACTATTCATTATAATATTCTGCTGGCGACTGAAAACGTATTGCTGTTTCCATGTTTCTGGACTTCTTATTGGAAAACACTGGAAGTGCTGGCAGGCTGATTATACACCTGATCAGCCATAAAAAATAAACATAATGCAGACAGTGGAAACCTGAAATAAAAAAAAGCGAAACTCAGCAGGTCTGGCAGCATCTGTGGACAAAGAAATAGAGTTAACATTTTTTGGTCTAATTTTCTGTTTTCTTGAATTTCTGATTGGATATATTGTGGACACCCCTTTCACATCCATCTCGTTTCCCTTATTGGGACTTGAAGCCTGGGGATGAAGAGTGCAGGGGATTCTATTTCAGACATGAAAGTGCTTTTAACTGGACCACAAGACCGCAATAAATTAAGTTAAATGCTGGAGTAGTAGATTAAAATTTGTATTCCTTTGCTCGTTTTGAATGGTGAGGTAGTTGCCTGCGAGGGTAGTTATGCAACTGTAATTTTATTCCTTCTTGATTGCGAAAGCTGTACTTGTGGCAAAATGAATAAAAAGACCAAATTTGCTCCTTTGCCCCTGTTATGTTCTCCTGCATTTCTGTCATCACATAATTTTTCTCTAACTTTTTCATAGGGTTATCTACCTGCAAATATGGAGAGAAGGGAAATCACTTTACAGCGAAAACGGGAAGAGTATTTTGGGTTCATTGAACAATATTATGATTCCAGAAATGAAGAACATCACCAGGATACATATCGACAAGTACTACACTTTTCTAAATTTAACATTTATTTTTTAACTGCTAATGTCGTAATTACTGCTGTAATTTGAAATGTAAAATAAAGCTGCAAAGTGTTGGTGGAAAATTATGTTTTATTTAAGAGTTTTGACTTCTACTCATCAGGATAGCTTGCAAGAATGCCATTTGAAAGGGAAAACCAACATTTATACTGTGTGTGCAGGGAGTGCTGATTGTTTGGAGGATGCAGTTTTAATGATGTATAAGTAACTGATAGAATTACTTAACTGGGTAGGTTGACTCTGGTCAAGGCAACCAGCGAATGGTTGTCATCAATTTTGTTGTGTTGAAACAGGCCCAATCTGTGTGTATATACATATACATATATAACAACTTCAGTTATCCGAATTTCGGATTATCCAAACAAGATTGCAAGGTCCCCTTATAATGTTATCCATCATCCAAGCAATCAGTTGTCTGAACAAAATATTCCTCGTCTGTCTCATTCAGATAATCAGGATTGTTCTGTTTATGTTCTTTCTGTCTATAAAGAGCAGGGTCCTGTGCATTAATGTATATAGCTTCTAGCACAAGTAAATGCAACACACTGCGAGTCCAACATTCTTCACCAGTATTCAAAATCTATTTAAATGTTTTTTTTTGCCATAAATGTAACTGTTTATTTTATTCTGTAAGAATTAAATACTGCATTATCTGCATGCCCAATAGGAACAAAACTGTATTGCTAAACACTGATGAGCTCTGGCTGTAAGATTCTTATTTTGCAGCAGTAATTCTGAAATAAGGCGTGGAAGTTCAGGATTGGGACTTTCAATTCAAATTTACATTCTTTTGTTTTGAATTTTCTTGAACTTCAATTTCTGATTGGATATGTGGAAAAATGATTGTGTAATTAGAAAGTTTTTTTTAAAGTTGAAGGCATGTGCATGGGGAATGTGCTTTTCACAACTCTAATGCATCCCAAAACAACTTGGATCCAAAACTGCAACAGCCAGTTTGTGAAAAGGGTAGTTCCAAAATGAAGGAAATTATGAGATTTAATTTAGTGGTGTTGGTTCAGAGGCAGAGATCTGCAAGAATAATATGAGAACTCCCCAGGTGCGTTTTGACTAGTGTCTTGGAATGCACTTGAGATTTCCAATTAAATCGGGGATCTCATACCTTATCTGAAAGTTTGCACCTTCCAATGGCACAACACTCCCTCATTACTACATTAAGAAGAAAGTCTATGTTATGAGCCCAAGTGCTAGAATGGGGGTTTAAGTCAGACCTTCTCATTTAAATGTCAGAGTGGTAACATTCAGCCAAACTTGCAAATATAGACCAGTGTTTGCAAGAAATATCTACCTTGGATGATGGTTTTTCTTTTCCTCAAAGCAATTAGCTTTCTCCTGGAGGAACCTGTTGTTCAATGAAAATAGTTTAAATTAAATGATTTAATTTAAAAGATTATACAGGACTTTAATTGAATGTTGGCAGTTTTTTTTGGTGAAGCTACTATCTGTGATATTGAGTAGTTCAATTACATTGTACAAAAAAAAACTTTGTTTTAAAATAATTCCAGTTGTATTCTCATACCAGCCAAATTGTGCTTTTCTCTGTTTTCTATTAACTTATTTTTAAAGCTAGAAGTCCTACTGATTCCTGAATAGAACATTGTAAAGGAACTGAATTAATATCTGGGAGGGGATCATCTGATATTTTCAGTAATAATCACAGTTCAGTTTTGTTAGTTTTGCATCCTTAATCCCTTCACATTATTGTGTTCATTGACTTCTAAGAAGATGATTTCTTGATACCACATAATTCTGAATAAGTGAATTTTGCGTAAGTAGGCAGAAAAAAACAAAATACGTTAAGAGTTCTCCATTAAAACTGTATTTCTGCACAGGGAAATAGTTTCAAAATTAAATAAAATAAAATATAAATCTTTGTTGAACTGTTTTGAATTAAACTAATTTTCCCTTGTGTTTATAGATTCACATTGACATTCCCAGAACTAATCCCTTGATTCCCCTCTTTCAACAACCTTCTGTTCAAGAGGTGAGCAAACCAATTTGCATTTTCTCAGAATATTTCAAAATAATATTTATTTTAATAGTAATTAAAGTATCAGTTTTAATGTTGGTTATACGTTGTTTCTTCGTATTGTTTTGTAAGCCCGTTAGTCCCAATTTTTTATGTCCTGCACATTTTAATTAAGCATGTTTATAAAATAAATATAAGAATTAGAAATGTTTGTCATGGAAGTCTTTTGTCAGAACCACCTCTCTTTGGATCCTTTGATAATTGCTGCTTGAATCTTAGTTGGGTGGGCAAGCGATGTTAATGTACCTGTGCTTGCTTAGACTTAGTTTATGTTAGGATGTTAACTTGCTGAGAATACTTCAGTACAGAATCTCACACACACACATTGGATATGAAACAACAAATGTATACTGACATTTTTGCAAATAGTTTGTTTGCTATTGAAGTAGCACAGTGTTGACCCAATTATAACCATATTTTTATAGTAAGCAAGCGATTGAGCATACTAAAAATCTTTGCATATCTTGACATATATCAGAAAACATCCCATTCTATTTTCTATGATTCTGTCCTCCTCCAGTTGATAGTTAAACCTAAGGCTGGTTTTAATGGCTGTTGAATGCAATACTTAGTAACTTAGGACTTTAAAAGTATAAATGCACTTGTGCGACCATGGCCAAATGCAATGTTTATAACATGTTTTTTATAGTTGAAAACCAGGCTGGAGCAAATTATTCAGAATTATTTGAGAAACTTTCCTTGTGCTTGACCTGAAACTTTAATAGGGAGTCTGTAAGGCATGTGAGGACAGAATTCCAAAGCACTCTGCTGTTGTCAATTGGGGCCTTTGTCATTTATGGGGTAAAAACAATGACTGCAGATGCTGGAAACCAGATTCTGGATCAGTGGTACTGGAAGAGCACAGCAGTTCAGGCAGCATCCGACGAGCAGCAAAATCGACGTTTCGGGCAAAAGCCCTTCATCAGCTTTATTCCTGATGAAGGGCTTTTGCCCGAAACGTCGATTTTGCTGCTCGTCGGATGCTGCCTGAATTGCTGTGCTCTTCCAGCACCACTGATCCAGGACCTTTGTCATATATGTAGCACTATGTCCAATATATGCCACAGAAACAAATGTTTAGTTCAACTAGTCCATGCCAGCATTATGCACCATCCAAGCTTTCTCCCATCTTTCCTCTTCCAAATCTATCATTGTGGCCCTCCATTCCCTTCTTGCTCATGCTTTTCTAACTTAATTAAAATGTATTTATACGATTTGTTTCAATCTATCCCTGTGATAGCAAATTTCACATTTTCACCATTCTTTGGGTAAATAAGATTCTTTCAATTTCAAATATGTTATCCACATCTCATCAAACATATCTGCACCCTTTCAGAAGAGAGATGACTGATTGCTTTTTATTCTGATATACTGCCTTTTAAGCAAAAAGGTAGTGTGTAAGGTGGGTATGTTGATCTAAAATGTATTTGGGATTTAATATGTCACCCTGTCCTCTGTGTGTTAATGAAAGCGTTCCTCTCTCATTTAAATTGTTTGTCCCTGCTGATTGAGCTTTGAATGGGATATTCTTAACAATTTGATTGCTGTTCCCTGTAGTCTACTGATTGGGCTGTCAGAATGAACTTTTTCTTTGAAATCTGTTTCAAAGAATTTGTTTTGCCACAAGGGGCTGGATAGCCTCCTTCTGTGCTATCTCATTCTATTCTTTGAAGAAAAGTAAAGATGATTCAGTTATTGTTTTTGGCTGTCTTATTTCAAGCTGGCAAACTTCAAATTTCTCTCATCAACATTGGCCTTTAACTGATGTTATAATGTGTCTATTATGGTAATTAGATTTTATTGGCATGATGCACAATGCACTTTTGAAGCAAATTATACTTTGTGCATTATACAATTTGATGTTCTTATCATCAAAAACAGCATGCCACCTGACTTTGCAACAGCAACATCAAGGGAAATCTGCAGCAACTTAGAACTTGCCAATTTTGACTCTTGAGTGTTACCATGGGAAGGCATTAATTTCTGTCATATGATTAGGTTTTAAGAGCAAGTTTCAGCATTGTCATGTGGATTTAGCATCTTTGTTGTTTGTATGTCCTATGTTCCTGATCATTTAATAAGATTTATTTTTCTGTATTTCTTAAGTCCTTCTGATCTTTGCCAATTAATACTGTTGCTTTGTGCATATTTTTGACTTGAAGCAGTATAATTCTGTTTTGGAAAAACTTCACTTCTGAAAAGTTCCATATGTTTGTTTTGTATATGAATTGAATAAGAAAGCCTTCTGTCCTATGTTAAATATTTGAGTTTGTTTTTAATATTGTTGTTTCATTTGTTTAACTTTACATTTATTACGTGAAAATATTTGAAGACATTTGTAATAGGGAATGCAGTGATGTAATGTTATTTTCACTGAACGAGTAATCTGGAGACTGGCTAATGCTCTTGGACATGAGTTCAAATCACACCACAACAGATGGAAAAATTTGGGTTCAAATTAATCAACCTCAAATTAAAAGCTACTCTAATACTCTAAAAGCTAACTCATCTGGTTTACGAATGTCTTTTAAGGAAGGAAATCTTCCATTCTACTGTGCACTGATCTAAACATGACTGCACAACCACAGGTTTGTCACTCTTAAGTACTGTCTAAAATGGTCTGGAAAGCCATTTAGATGTGTCAAAAAGCTACAAAATCTGTTAAGAGAATAAATGACAGTCCAGGCATGACAGCAGCGCACATGGCCCTGTTAACCCTGCATCTGGGGTGTGTACCAAAACTGAGGGAGTGGTCCTACAGACTAGTAAAACAGCAGTGTGGCATAATTATTTGCATCAATCACATCTTTATAAGCAAGGTCCCAGGCACCAGCACCACCAGTAGGACAGACCTACCGAAGATTGTGGCACAGTGATATACCTAGGGAGGAAGTTGTGCTGGGAATTCTATAAATTGTAACCCAGTGAAGCCTTGTGGTATCAGGTCAAACATCAGCAAGGAAACAGTTGTGTAAGAGCTTGGGGCCTGAATAGCAACCTTGTGATAATGTCATGGAGCTGCAAATCATTGAGCATAAATAGAATAGTGAGGTAGTTAGTACACTAATGAGAGGGAATCTTAAAAAATATCTGAATTGGAACACATAAAGAACATAGTTATGTACGGAAATAACTAACTTAAGATCAGACCTTTATATACCTATGATTTCTGTATATATAATTATTTATTATTCATGTGTAGTGAATAATGTTGCTTTGAAGTTTATGTCTGAAAGACGTTTTTGACTTTGCCTTTTCCTTGAAAGGTATGCATTAAACCCAAATTCAGTCTGGCATCAAACCTTGCAATAGGAGATAGTGGAAGTAACAGAATTCATTGCCTAGAAAATTGTGGGAGCAGTGAAGATCCAGAAACATGCCCAAGATTTTTTAATTCTTCTCTTTTACAGAGAGTCATTTTTTTCCACCCAGTGGAAAGTTGATAATTTAATGGAAGAAGGGGCAAAAAAGTTTTGCTTCTATCTAACAAACTAGACTGAGAAGCTGTTATGGCTTTTAACAGTGAGTTAAATTCTTGAACTATTTTCTTACTGGCAAAGCGAACAATAGCAAGTTAAGATAATTAATAGGAATTGCTGGATAAACTCTGCATTTGTGGCGAGAAAACAATTAATGTTTCGAGTCCAATGACTCTCCTTCAGAACTGGACACGAAGTTTTAACTCTGCTTTCTCTCCATAGATGATGCTAAACCTGATGAAGTTGCCCAGCAATTTCTGTTTTGGTTTCTGATGCATTGGTACAGAACATTGAAGGACAAATTAATTTGCAGTGGGAACAGACTTCTTCACATAAACAATAATGAAACATTGATGGACTACATTGTTTCTTCCTTGGAGGACATACAAGAATTCTGAAGCTAATTTGTAGCAGAAGTAGTAATATTTATATACTCCATCAGTAGCATTACCACGAGTCCTTCAACCAGACTGGCTGAGCCTCTATCAAATAGAATCTAATTGAGAAAATGCAAGGCCACCAACCTGGCTTCAAGTGTTTGTTTCTTTATCTGCTCTTGGGTTTCCTGAGCTACCAATTGAAACAGATAAATCAAGTCCAAGACTTGGAGAGGGCTAGGGAAGAAAGGATATAATGAAGTAATCCATGTAACTCTTTGGAGAAAATAGGGAGGAATATTGGGTATGGCATGGGTTAGAGTAGGTTAAACCCACATCAATTTATTTGAGGAAGATTTATAAAATATGTTGGGTTAACCATCACCAACTGCATATTTCAGCCCAAGCCACACACCATCCTGACTTGTCTTGACTTTTGGTCGCCTTTAGTGTTGCTGTGTAAAATTCATGGAATTCACTCCCTATCAACACTGTCGATGAAGCAATTCTGCAGTCATTCAAAAAGACAGCGCACCACCACCATCTCAAGGGCAATTAGAGGTGGCTGATAATGCTCGCCTCGTCGTAGATGTTCACATCCCCTGAATTGATTAATTTATTTTTATGTTACCAGTTACTTTTCTCATTCTGTGATTCCCGAGTTAAATGTGCCTGTATCAAAATTTAAGTCTCCGTGAATATTTATTCAGTATTATAACAGTGCATTAAAATAACATTGCTAGCACTCTTTATAAGTGTTTCACAAAATTCCATTGACTGTGTTAAATTGTGTACTATTAGAGGTGAACATGGTTGCTTCTCAAACCTTTCCTCTTGGTGGTCCCTTTTGAGACTTAAAAATTTCCATCATGTTTCAATGACAACCAAGCGATGTGTTTCTGTAAGATTGGAAGTGGTAAGGTTTGATTTTTTAACAACCTACCTTTTCCCTGGCATTTTTGAAGTTGAAATTAGGCCTCAAAAATCAATCAATCAGCCCTGTCACACCACTTTTTTTTTGAAAAATGGATCTTGCAGTTGTTAATAGTCAATCAGGGTTTCATGACAGCTGTCTAGCTTAGACCTAGCAACCTCAGAACTTGGTTTTGTAACTTTCCTGTGGTTTCTGACCTTTCATTGACTGCACTTCTCTGGTTAATTTGCTGTTATTTGTTCAACAGTTCCAAGATGGTGGTGTGTGAGCTTGCCATCATAATGACATCTCCATATATTGCTTCAGTAAGGTTATTCTAACTGCTATTTGCAGTAGATTCAATCAGATAGTAGTCATGTCTTGTTGGCATTAATCTAACTGATTAAATACGAGCTTTCAGAGTGCTGCTCCTGTAGCTGTGATGTAGGAGCAATGCTCTGAAAGCTAGTACTTTCAAATAAACCTGTTGGACTATAAACTGGTATTGTGTGATTTTTTTTTAGAAACGTTAAAAGGGTTTATTTAGAGGTTGGAGACTCGATGGGTTAACAGAACTTTGAATTGCTGAATCAGGATAATGATCTGTGATTGAACTTGTAAAAGGCAATGTTGGGCACTAAATTCTTCAGTGAAGTAGACACGTCATCCATTATTGGATAAAATACTTTGGTTACATAATTATTGAGATGTTGTTACTGATTTCCTCAATAAACTGCCTACTGTGTAACAGAAATATTTGCATGTGACTGTTACGACACGGATCAAACCCTCCTGCTTAACTTAAAACTAGCAACACAGAAAAGATTTATCCTGTGCAGTAATCTGCAAAAACTCGGGTAGCCAAGAACTATTTAAAAATTAACAACTTTATTTCTTAAAGTATAGCAGAATAATTAACCAACAACCATTTACAATTCCCTACTCTAATCTATCTGTTACCTTCCCTTCTATAATACTAGTCTGATAAAACTCCCAATTAAGATTGACAAAACAAGGCCGTTTATCTCAAAACCAGATAGCTTTCAGTTCTTCTATTTGGAACTTCCTGTGTCGTCTTTTCTTTTTAGGAATTTCTGCATCACAGGTTACTGATCGAAAAGGTACGTTTAAGAGATTCTTTTTCAGGCAGTCTTATACATGCTGGACTTGGCAGTTCTCCTCCCAACTGTTCAATTTTCCCCTCTCTTATACCCCAAAGCATCGGATTGTGTCATTGGCTTTTAAGATTGTCAATATACTGAGTTCAAACTGGATTGGAGATTGTTATATTTCGGAGTATAATTAAACTGATTGGCTGAATTCGAATTTGTTTTTGTCTCCAGGCAACGAGCTACTCGAATTGTTCGACCAATTGTTACGTTGTTACCTTATGGTGCTGTGTCCGGGAGTTCTGTTGCTTTTAACTCTCTTAAAATACACTCACATTTTCATAACACCTTCCTCCTTAGGAAAATGAGCCATCATAATGAAAAGATGGCTTCATTTTTTCCTATTTTTTTAAACACATTACCCTAACTTACAGATAACTTTAATATAAATTCACCTTAACTTCTTCCCATATACCTGTATAATATTAAATAAAGACAAATCTTAAACTCTATCAGTTAAGTCCGGGATAATGCATCTGCGATTACATTATTCCCACCCGCAATATATATGATTTTTAAATTGTAAGTCTGTAACATAAAACTCCAACAAAATAGTCTCATATTCTTATCCTTAAAACGTTCTAAGAATGTAAGCAGATTGTGGTCAGTGTACACAACCATCTCCGACACATTGTTCGTGACATACACATTAAAATGTTGTAAGTCCAGTACCAAACTCAATAGTTCCTTTTCAGTTGTGGAGTATTTCCTCTGGTGGATGTTGATCTTCTTTGAAAAGTAACCAACTGGCAGTTCAGTCCTATCTTCATCTTCCTATAGAAGTACAGCTCCAACTCCAATGTCACTAGCATCGATGGCAAATTTAAATGGTTTTGAAAAGTTTGGTGTAGCTAAAACTGGTTTGGTGATTAGTATCGATTTCAAATGGTCAAATGCTTCCTGGCATTGTTCTGTCCACCGAAACTTTGTGTTTTTCTTCAGCAAATCGGTTAACTACACTGCTGAAGTTTGGAACAAACTTCAGATTTAATCCGCTGAGTCCTAAGAATCGCAGCATCTCTTTCTTTGAGGTTGGTCGTGGAAATTCCTCAATGGCCTTCATCGTTGCATTCTGAGGGTCAACCTTCCATGACCAATGTTATGTCCCAAGAACATCACCTCTGCTTTTGCGAATTCTGTTTTATTTAAGTTTATCACCAGTTTTGCTTCTCGTTGTCATTGTGGTGAAAGGGTTAAAATTGTGTCCCAATACATGTGTGAATCTAACCGAAAATGGAAGGTGTCGCTTAGTCCCGTGTGAATCTTATTATACACCTTCCCGTGTGAATCTTCTTATCTGTATGTAACCAGAATGGAATGTGTTTTTTAGCCTTGCTCTGCTGTTCACATGAATGTTTATATCTGGAAAAGAGTATATCAGCTGGAAAAGTCTCCAGTTCGGTAGAGTCTGCTCCGGGGTTACGTTTAACCGCCGAGCGTGGGTTGTTGGCAACCGCTCTACGAGAACTGACGGCTCCCAGTTCCGGTAACATGTAGAGTGAGTATAAGCCAGACCCGTTGTAAGTATGAGACCTGGTTGTGGCGACGCTGCGGGGAATAAAACACTTATATTCTAGCAGACTCGCCTCTTGGCTGTTTGTTCTGTGTCAGACTACTTTCCTGCGAGCCTGGTCCTTGACCTTGAGAATTTTTTAAAACAGTCATTCAAAGAGCTCTGCCAACTGTACCATGTGATCTTTCCAGTACTTGATAAAGATCACTACATCGTCCAAATAGACTGCACAGTTTGTTAACCCAGCCACAACTCTGTTCATGAGTCTTTGGAATGTGGCAAGTGCTTTCTTCATTCCAAAGGGCATCACTTTAAACTGATATAGCCCATTTGGAGGTTACAAATACAGAAATTTCTTTCACCAACTCTCATAAAGGTACCTGCCAGTAACCAAGCATTAAATCCAACTGGCTTGTCTGACTTTCTCGATAGAGTCCTCCAATCTCGGAATTGGATATGAGTCTGATTTTGTAACAGCTTTGACTCTCCTATAATCCACACAGGCTCATTGAGTCCCATCAGGTTTGGGAACTAAAATGATCGGCGAACTCCACTCACTCTGCCTTAGTTCGATGATGTCCTCATCGAGCATAGCCTCCACCTCCTCTAGACCTGTCTGGCTTTGAGAGGATTAAGCAGATAGGGGTTTTGTTTTATCAGAGAAGTATTTACTGCATCTACTTCATGGACAATAGCATTCGTCCTCCCCACCTGATTCTTACACATGTCCTTGTCCTGCAGTAACAAATCTTTAAACTGCGTTCTATGCTCCTGAGACAGTTGGCTTACTAACCTATCCCACCCCTCAAGGACTTTTTAAAATCCATTTTGAGGCACCTTAAAATCCACATCTGGACTTGATTCCTCACTCTGCAGGCAGTAACTAACACCCGTTTCTCCAGTTCTTTCTCTCTCATGTAATACGGTTTCGACATGTTCACGTGACATACTCAATATCTTTTTTTTCTTTACTAAATAGTATCTTTACTAAATAGTTCACCTGACTCAACTTTTTCTCAATTTGATAGGGACCACTAAACCTGGCTTTGAAGGGATCTCCTATCGCTGCTAACAATTCCAACACATTATCCCCTTGGGAAAATGTCAGAGTCTCAGCTTTTATCTGCCACCTGCTTCTTTCTATACTGTGCCCTTTTTCGGTGCTGTTTAGCTAGCTCACCTACTCTGTTTAATCTCTTCTTCACCTGTGATGCATAATCGAAGTGAGAGATCTTCGACTTTGGTCCTATCAATTTTTCTTTAATTTCAAAGGGCCTGTCACTTCATGACTGAATATTAACACAAAGGGTGTAAACTGAGTAGATTCATTTGGGGCATCTCCAATGGCAAACAATACGAATGGGATGCCTTTATCCCAATCATTCGGGTAACCCTGACAGTATGCTCTCAACATGGTCTTCAAGATCTGGTGGCACCTTTCTAAAGCTCCCTGGCAGATAGGATGATGCGCACTGGATTTAAAGTGCTGTGTACATAAGCTTTCCATAACCACCTCAAACACTCCACAATGGAATTGCCTCCGGAAATCTGGTAGACACATCCATTATGGTTATCAAGTACTGGTTCCCACATGTAGTTCATGGGAGGGAACCTACACAATTAATTGTAACCCTGTGAAAGGTTCTTCAAATGTGGAATTGGCAACAAAGGTGCTGGTTATATTACCGCGTGTGGCTTAATTACCATTTGGCATGTATGACACGTACGGCAAAAGTTAACCATATCCTTGGGCATTCCAGGCCAATAAAAATGTTTTTGTACTTTAGCCTGAGTCTTTCGTACCCCTGGGTGACCTCCTACAGGTAGTTCACATGCTACCTGTAACACCTTCTGTCTGTATGCCACCGGCAACACAATCTCGTGCACTTCAGCCCATGTTTCCCCTGCACTAACTTGCCGTGGTCTTCATTTTCGCCTTAGGATTCTATCTTTCAGATAATAACCCTCTGGAATATTCTCTGCCTCTTTTCAGAGTACATATCCACATATATATCTTTTATTGTTTTGTCTTGCTATTGCAGGTCTCTTAGCCTTTCAGGACTAAACACATCTGTCTGATCCTCTGCCTCTTCAGGTTTTTCCTGCACCATTACGTCAAACAGGGATCCGCTAACTGAACCTCAGCTCCTTCATCTTTCTCTTTACTTTTTGCTTCATGCTGTGAGTTATGATAGTGGGATTTAGTTACCGCACAGTCTGGGGAAAATACCAGTATATTTCTGTTTTAACTCCTTAGTTTCTTGGTCTTCCTCGGGCTTCTCCACAACAAGGAGTGTCACTCCCAACTTGGATCCTGCCAAATCATTCCCAAGAACAAACTGAATTCCTGAAACTGATACTCTGTCAATCACTCCCACTGTAATTTCCTCAGTCTTGAATTGGTACTATAACCTATGATCTTACGCAGGAGAGGCTAAATTTCTGTCCATCTGTCCCACAAATTACTAGATTGGTAACAGATCAGAAGGAGTGCTATTTGCTCATGCTATGCTATAAGCGACTGGTTAAATCCTGTATCTCTCAAAGTTATGACTTCTTGTCCTTCTCCTCCTGTTCTTTGAGTAAACTTTACCCAAAGAGGCGAATTCTTCGTAGAGATCAGGTACTCACTCCATACCCAACCCCTGCCAAGGCTGTGCACTCTCCTGCAGCTCATCAGCTCTTCTTAGGATTTTCTTTACAACTTTGACTAATGCCACTTGCTTAGTTTCTTTGACTTTGTTTTTTCCCCACAGTGCCTTTCTTTAACGACCCACACTGTGTCTTTACGTGTCCCACCTTCTGGCAGTGAAAACACCTTTTACCAGTACCCTTATGAAACCACCAGTATTGTACTTTGCTATGTCCCACTCCATTACAATGAAAAAACCTGAGGCCTTTCACTTCCTTTCCACCCTTCTTTAACCTGTGGTAAACTCTTACCAGTGCGCTCAACTCTTGGTTTCATAGTGTAGGATCACCTCCCAACTTCTATCCCTCACAGGATGAAATTCTGGCCGGAAGCTTGTCTTGTGCACCAGCAACTACTCATCTGCTAATTCTGCTGCCCTTCTCACTTCTTGAACTTTCTGTTTCTCCACGTGAATTCTTACCATCTCTGGAAGTGAGTTTTTAAACTCCTCCAGCAGAATAATCTCTGTTTGAGCCTCAAATGTCCTATCTATTTTCAAAGCACGCACCCATCAGTCAAAATGACTAAATTTAATTTTTTCGAACTCAGTATAAGTCTGACCTGATTCCTTTTTTGTGTTTCTGAACTGCTGTCTATACATTTCTGATACCAATTCATGAGCACTTAAAGTAGCCTGTTTAACCTCTTCATAATCTCTTGGCACCTCATCTGACAGCGCAGCAAATACCTCACTAGCTCTGTCTACCAATTTAGCCTGAACTAGCATTCCCCATAAATCCTCAGACCACTCCATCTGCCGAGCCAATTTTTCACATGAAATAAAGAAGGCTTCAACATCTTTCTTATCAAATGTGGCAGAGTTTTGACATATTTATACATATCACCACCTTCTCTTTTAACCTACATCCTGTTAACTTGACTTTGCTGACTAAGTCGCAACTTCTCAAGTTAAAATTCTCTCTCTTTCTCTGTCCCTTTCTTCTTTCTCTCTTTACTCAGCTAAGAACCTTTTCTCTCTCTCTTTCTCTCTCTCCTTTCCTCTCTCTCGTCCCTCTCTCTTGTTTCTCCTCTCTCTCTCTCTCTCTCTCTCTTTATTTTCTAACTCAATTGTCCTCAAATGTAATTTAAGTTTTTCTGCCTCTACTGCACTTGTCTGTTTCTCTGACACATCTAAGTGTTTGAGTGACCCTTTTACAATTTCAGTTTACTTTTGTCCTAGGTTAAACCCAAATCTAACTTATTTGCTAATTCTAAAAACATGGTCTTTTTTTTTCCTTTTAAATTTTATTGACAAATTTGAGAATCATTTTCAAATCCCAAAATCATTTTAGCAATTTTAGGAACCATTTCTCTCACTTTTAATGTAATTAACCACAAGTACTTGAGATCTATTTTAAAATAATTAATTGTGAATATTATAGCTGTTTTAGTTAATTGCATGTAGTATTTATCCCCGAACTAAGCTAACAACAGAGGTTTTAAATTGTGTTTTGAAATTCTAAAATTGCCATCCGGTAACAAGAAAAAATCTGAGATTTAGAAACTGATCTCACTGAGTCATGTTAGACCCCTTTTGACTATCTAATAGATTTAACAAACTTGAAGCATGTTTTGAAATTGTGCTTTGGGGTACTTGTGAGCTAGGCTTCTTGCTGGACAAGAGATCAACTTAACTTTCTATTTTCCATATTTGGAAATATGTAAGTTACTTGTTGCCTAGTGAGTAAATCTCATTTTTAGGTTTGCATTAATTGTTATTCAAGATAAAAATACATTAATTCCTCTAGCTTACAATTTGTATGCAAAACTTGAAGTGCTATGCAATACCTCAAAATCTTTCAAATGCAATATTATTCATAGCATTTTAAGGAACTCAAGTGGTTGCACCATAGTTGCAATGTGCATTTTTTGTGCATGCTGTGCTTCAGTGAAGTGATTCTGCAGCACGGAGGAGCTGCTGGTGTTCAGTGTTATGATCAAAAATAATGTTGGATGGATTAAGAGTATCATTTCAAAACTGAGAATTTTTCCATGTGGCAAGTATCTTCAAGTACTGACTCATAATCTAAGGAAAAATGAGCACCCATGTTAGGCTGGGAGCAATTTTCTAAATGATATTTTTCCAGCAGTGTTTTGCAATTACTAGTTTATTTGGATATAATCTGCTGTTATAGCCTTTTTTCAAGTGTACACTTGTTCACTTAGGCTATTGTCCCTATTGACAAATTTTCTGTTTGGTTCAAGTTACATCATTGTCTACTGTCATTGACTAGTAAAGATACTGGAAAGTGATAGTTGTAATTGTATTCTGTAGTCATGTGACTGTGTGAATTGTTCGTATTCTAAGTATTGACTTGCTTCCTATTGACTTTCCTCTTATCTGAAAGTCCTTTTTGAACTTCTATTTCAGCAAATGTCAATATTTCCCTGGCAAATCTCCTGGTCTAATTTGTAAATGTTGGAGGCATGTGTTGAAAGAAAACAATCTTATCAGACAACAGTTGAGTGAATGGCAGCAAAACTAGTGCTATTTAAGCTGCTAACTACTGGCATATTTAGAATACAGAATCTTTAGAGAATTATATTGTAGCCCAAGTTAGGCCTGGCTCTGATGGGTGAAAATCCGATGATCTTGTACTCCTTTTAGAATCTTCTCTTAGAGTCTCCTTTGACGTCCTCTCTTTGCCAGGAGATCATCTTGTGATGGAAATGTGTTGCTGGAGAAGCGCAGCAGGTCAGGCAGCATCTAGGGAACAGGAGAATCGACGTTTCGGGCATTAGCCCTTCTTCAGGAATGAGGAAAGTTTGTCCAGCAGGCTAAGATAAAAGATAGGGAGGAGGGACTTGGGGGAGGGGCGTCGGAAATGTGATAGGTGGAAAAAGGTCAAGGTGAGGGTGATAGGACAGATTGGGGTGGGGGCGGAGAGGTCGGGAAGAAGATTCTATCAGGACATAGTGATCAAAAATGGTGTGTTTTGGCTTGTGCATGAGATGAATTTTCATAGACCAGCTGCCATATCTCACGAGGGTAGCAATCTAATCTCATTTTCACTGTCTTATCAATATAGTCAAGACTGCTTAAACAGGAGGTGCAAGACTTGCGCCCACACCTCCCCTCTCACCTCCCTCCAAGGCCCCAAAGGAAACTTCCATATCCGCCACAGATTCACCTGTACCTCCACACATATCATCTATTGCATCCCCTGTACCCGATGTGGCC
>NC_057735.1:25027448-25038392 GCF_004010195.1 Chiloscyllium plagiosum
GGCCACATCGGGTACAGGGGATGCAATAGATGATATGTGTGGAGGTACAGGTGAATCTGTGGCGGATATGGAAGTTTCCTTTGGGGCCTTGGAGGGAGGTGAGAGGGGAGGTGTGGGCGCAAGTCTTGCACCTCCTGTTTAAGCAGTCTTGACTATATTGATAAGACAGTGAAAATGAGATTAGATTGCTACCCTCGTGAGATATGGCAGCTGGTCTATGAAAATTCATCTCATGCACAAGCCAAAACACACCATTTTTGATCACTATGTCCTGATAGAATCTTCTTCCCGACCTCTCCGCCCCCACCCCAATCTGTCCTATCACCCTCACCTTGACCTTTTTCCACCTATCACATTTCCGACGCCCCTCCCCCAAGTCCCTCCTCCCTATCTTTTATCTTAGCCTGCTGGACAAACTTTCCTCATTCCTGAAGAAGGGCTAATGCCCGAAACGTCGATTCTCCTGTTCCCTAGATGCTGCCTGACCTGCTGCGCTTCTCCAGCAACACATTTCCATCTCTGATCTCCAGCATCTGCAGACCTCATTTTCTCTTCAAAGATCATCTTGTGATGCTGAGTTTGAAAACTGTTAACAGACTGTGCACCCATTTACAAGTTGAGTTTATTTACAATTAATATAAAATAGTGCATTATGGTAGTAGATTACATAAAAAATATTTAAATTCAATATTGTGCTAAGCATATTGTAAATCTTAAGACTATGTCGTTCTCACTGAGAAATCCTGACAGTTGCCCAGATAATTGTTTTGAAAAGCAGTTAAAATGACAAGAATTATCTTATCACTTGTTATGTGACTGATGGGAGTTATTTTGAGTGCCATGGCCTCATTTCACAGTATTGAATGATGGCAGTTCCCTTGTGCCTGAAATACTGTAGTTCAATGTGAATTGTAAATATACATAGAGTAATGTAAAACCAATCCTATCAGCATTTGGTAACTAACTTGTCTGCATTGTATCAAATTCACAAGCATGTTGGCACCTTTGTGATTTGCTTCACAAAGCAATAAATTTATTGGCATTACTTATAGCAGACCACAATCTATGGGGACCAAACACCGCATTTTGCTGAATTAGCTTGGTGTTGACTGAAATCAAATCCCCAACTTGATCCTAGCTGATAAACGGAGAGTGGCGGGACTTTGTTTGTTGGGAGTAGAATCATGCAAGTTTGTTGGGAACGTTGGGCAAACCCAGTATTGCAGTGATCTGAGTTGTTTTGATGGGCCTAGAATTTAGTTTGGTGGCCCTCTTCAGTGACCTGTAGAGGAATAAGAAATCTACACACTGTTCAGTAATGGTAATCTGAGACGCGTGTGTTAGAGAATATTAATGTTCATTTTAAAAAGGGCTGACTGCCAAAAACAAGCTGACCCTTGAGATGCCCACCAATATGAGTTGCTTACAAAATGTCAGTGAGTCAATTAATGTGTTTAATGGCAAAAGTTATGGTTAGCAACCCAGGTTTGGAATCATAGAATCCCAGTTTAGTCCCTACTTAACCTGTATTTTCCCTGCAAAATCATTCCTACTGTATGCAAAATTTACTATGGCTTTCAAACAAGATGTCAGCACATATACTGAGGCTTAATTTAATGTACATACATCAACAGTAAAAGAATCTGGTTTTCTACAAGTATTTTGAATTCTTCTGAGCACGGTCATGCAAGCTTAGTCTCGCCATTCAGTTGTCTTAGAAGTTAAAGATTGTATAGAAGTTTGCAAAATTTATCTGTAATTTTAAACACAGGTTGACAGAAAGCACAGAAATAAAACAGCGGTGCAGATGCAGAACGAGAGAGAAAGCACAAATCAGATTTCTGTACTTAGCAAGGATTGCCATTTATTGTAAACAAGATTTTAGAACCGTTAACACATTGCGTTCTAACCCCCCTGTATAAAACACCCCTGTGCATTCATACAGACAGACAAAACAAAAACATTGGTCTTATGGGTGGAGGGAAAACTGAGAAGGCAGTTCAGTGAATCCTGCCCAGAGATTTGGCTGAGTTTTTTTTGGCTTGTCAAAACTTGCTGCTCATCAATCCCCCATTTCTCCAAGTGTTTTGCGTTTCCATGCAGGAGATGCAGAGTAACTGGTTCACAAATTATTCATTAAGCTCTAATCATTGATTGAAAGTGACAGCTTGCTGCAACTGTTGAGGGAAAACAACTGGCCTTTTTTTTCAACGTTGCATGATTTTTAATACAGAGATAAAAACGGCCTCTTCCTTTCTGGAAATCCAGTGGCTTCTGGCTATTTTGTTCATCCCCTCAGGATGTTCAGCTACTTGGATATCAAGCACACCGTTGTGGTCAGGCAGAAGTTCTGTTCACAACTTCACAGACCTATCAATTGCTTGTTGCTGGCTGAATCGCATTTTGTACACATTTCCTGGCTCCAACTCATTTGTAACTGAACTTCCTCTAACTGGTTGAACAAACAACAGTGTAAACAGAGCTTGGTAGCTTGCTTGTAAAAAAAATGCAGCAATTGATTCCATATTTCTTTTTTTTTAGAATTATCCTTTTCTACTTCAGTCCCCTATCCCAAATGCAGATAAATAAAAGATAAGGTCTTTACAACACAATCTGGGTGGAAAGCAGATTTTATGGCAGTAGATAGGAAGAGATATTTTGTAATCTGCTTTTCTTAACTGAATGTTGAAAGTCAAATATATTTACATGTCTTTTATGACTTCAGAACGTATTGCTGGGCTATTCATGGTCCGAGGCAAAAGTGAGGACTGAGGATGCTGGAAATCAGAGTCTAGATGAGAATGGTGCTGGAAAAGCACAGCAGGTCAGGCAGCATCAGAGGAGCAGGAAAATCGATGTTTCGGACAAAAGCCTGATTTTCCTGCTCCTAAATGCAGCCTGACCTGCTGTGCTTTTCCAGCACGACTCTAATCTATTCATGGTACTAGTTGTGTGATCATGGTTTGAATGTACTTGCATAACACAGAGCAATGAAAAAGCAAATTTCAGATTGTAAATTCTAGTTACGACCTCTATGAAACTGTAATTTGAGAACTAGAATTTTTTAAATGCATAATTGATTTTTTAAACTGTTTATAAACTCTTTTTAATTTGTTCTGTATATATAAGTGAATGATATAATCTGAATATTTCAAAAATAAAACTTCATAGTTGCAGTTTGTAATCACAGATAACCAGGAAGTTACTTAATTTTGGAATTAATCATGAATTTCCCATTAAGCAAAGTGGGTGTAGAAGCTTGTTTAAATGTTAGTTCTTAGACCAGTTCAAATTGATTTTACGAAGGTTCAATGAATTTATTTTCTAAAATATACCTTTTTAGGATTGTCAAGGCAGTTTAAGAGGTAAAAAGTGATAACTTTAAATTTTGTTTAATGAAATTGTTGGTCAACCAGCTAAAATGTTCATTGCTGAGTTTATACTGTTATACCTTATGTTGGTTTGTGAAACTGTTAATTGTTTCTCAATTAACAAATGGATTGAAACAGATGCAGTCAGTAAGATGGTTGAAGGCTCTTGGCGCATTCATATTTTGGGTTTTACAAATGCTAGTCATGGCAAATTATTTGCAGTTTGTTATAAAAGCCAGAAAGCTGTAGGAGTATGCTATGTGATTTGAACTGCAATTTTTAAAGAAAACCATTTTGACAAATCTACTTCATTCACTGGGCTGACATTTATTGCCAATCACTATTGCTAATCACTTTGAGATGGTGAGCTACCTTTTCGAATGCTGAAATGCATTTGGTGTAGGTATGCCTATAATGCTGTTAGGGGGTAAGTTCTAAGAATTGAAAGAATGACAATTTAATGCCATATCAGCATGATGAGTGGTTTGGAGGAGAATGTCCAAGTGGTGGAGTTTCCATATTTCCCTATCCCTTCTAGATAGTACAGGTTGAGAGTTTGGGTTGCGCTGTCTAAGGAGCCTTGATGAATTTCTGCAGTGCATTTTGTTGATTGACATATAATACCTGCAGTTATTTTGGTTGAAAGTGTGAATGTTTGTAAATGTGCCAGTCAAGCAAAATGCTTTGTCCTGGGGCTACATTCATCCAGGCAAATGGAAAGTATTCCATCACAGTCTTGACTTTGTGACGTGTAGAGGTTGGACAGGCATTGGGAAGTCAGGATTCCTGGCCTCTGATCTGGAGGAAGTCCAGACGTTGCTGTACCATATGCTTTTTCCAGTGGGCATTCAATGGACGTCACTTGACATAATGTAAACTTTTACTTGTTTCATATTGTTCTCTGTAAAACACCCAAAGTCATATAATCATATTAAGATCAGAATTGCTGCTAAACACTGTATTGGACTTCATGTTTTATGTCACATTCAGAAGAATAATAAAACAAATATTGGCATTTTTCTTTTTTAAAGAGTCTTTGTATAAACTGGTGTAATAGAACAAAAGTGTTATGATTAACTGCTTTAAAAGTTAAAAATGAGGAATAGTCATGCTTCGCATTAGTGTCAACAGTGTCATGAATTTGGAGGACAGTGCATGTTTGAGAGTGATTTTAGAGGAGTCCTGTGTTCAGCAGCACAAATTGACATTTATTCAGAGCTCTTTACCATGCAGTCTGGAACAGGTCACTGGAGACAGACTCCCAGGTATTCCCCCTTCTAAATAAAGCGCAGGATATTTATACATTCCCGGTTATAATGATTGAATGCAACATTGACGTCAGTGCTTGCTACTCCAACTCTGACAGTTTTGTCCCTCTTAGACTTTTACCATCTGCATCATACTGAGTGGGTACTGTTTGGCAGCTCGTGAAGCTGTGGTTATTTATTTTTCAGAGGTCATGACAATGAAGTAATGTTACGCAAATGCTGCCTGAGGATACTATATTTTCCAGTGTCCTTTCATGAGATTATTATATGTAATTTAGTTCTTGGTTTTTACACTAGTTGTCCTTCAGTTCTCCCTGCTGATGGGGTGGGGGCTTCTCTCTACTATCTACAGTCATTTGTCTGAAGGAATTCAACTGAATTCCTTAACATTTGTTTGTTGGTTAGTTGCACTTATACATTCAGTGCACCTACATGTGTAATATGTGATGGCAATTACTTAAAAAACCTTTGATTATGGTGGAATCAGACTTTCTGTTCTACATAGAGTCATAGAGATGTACAGGATGGAAACAGACCCTTCGGTCCAACCCGTCCATGCCGACCAGATATCCTAACCCAATGTAGTCCCACCTGCCAGCACCCGGCCGATATCCCTCCAAACCCTTCCTATTCATATACCCATCCAAATGCCTCTTAAATGTTGCAATTGTACCAGCCTCCACCACTTCCTCCGGCAGCTCATTCCATACACGTATCACCCTCTGCGTGAAAAAGTTTGTAAATCTTTTCTGAACTCTTTCAAGTTTCATAACATTTTTCCAAGAGGTAGGAGACCAGAATTGCATGCAATATTCCAACAGTGGCCTAACCAATGTCCTGTACAGCCGCAACATGACCTCCCAAGTCCTGTACTCAATACTCTAACCAATAAAGGAAAGCATACCAAACGCTGCCTTCACTATCCTCTCTACCTGTGACTCTACTTTCAAGGAGGTATGAACCTGCACTCCAAGGTCTCTTTGTTCAGCAACACTGCCTAGGACCTTACCATTAAGTGTATAAGTCCTGCTAAGATTTGTTTTCCCAAAATGCAGAACCCCGCATTTATCTGAATTAAACTCCATCTGCCACTTCTCAGCCCATTGGCCTATCTGGCCCAGATCCTGTTGTAATCTGAGGTAACCCTCTTCGCTGTCCACTACACCTCCATTTCACTTCAGTAAATAGTAAGTTTTGCTTTCCCACGATTTCTGAGACATTTCATTATCTTATCTGGTTGCCATGAGCATGAAGGCTATCGTTCTGACTGTGGAAACTGCTGCCTCAAGTAACAATTCTCTTCACCCGTGGGAAACTCTAATAGTGGGGCAATGGTTGAATTATGCTGTTAATTTAAAAGTTGCACTAATGATTAAACATTAGTTCAAAGTTAAGTATTTGGGTAAGTGTGGGTATCTGATCAAAGTCTCTGACACTGCAGTGTAATGAAAGAAATAGTTGCAGAGGATCCACTTAACGCAAATCAACATATCGGAAGTGTCAGTTTCCAGGCAATTATTGTTTTTGTGTACATGTCAGAATTTCTGACTTTTCCTAAAATGCAACAGCAGCGAATGCCTCAAAATTTGTCACAGTTAGCATTAGATTAGTTCGCAAGTGTCTTTAAACTACCTCAGAAGATTTGTGTTCTTGAAAGCCAAGTGTTGCAAGGGAGTATGGAAGGAGACATGGCCAAATTAGAACAAATTTGATATCTCTTTTGACGAACTGGCACAGATATTGTGTTGACTGGCTGCCTTTTGTGCTGTATGAATCTTATATTTTCATTGAGAACCAACTAAGCTACCAATGAGCAACAACAATTGAAATCTAATTTCTCTTAAGATAAAAAAACATCCAAAAATATTTGGGGTTTGAGATTTGTCCATTTTCTGTTGGCTGATATCTTACTGTGTTACTTCTTAAGTCACCACATATTCATTAGCTCATCTTACTTAATGCACCCCATCCCTGTCTGCTATCCCTGCTTAGTTAAGTGATAACTCAGACTAGTTACTCATTTAATGAAGAGATATTTAAGTAACCACATGGAGTGATAATACACCAGGAGGGAGAAGTGTGAAAATTTTGTCTGTTTCTTTTGAAACCTTTTGAGTTTGATTAAATCTAAAATAATTAACTTGCCCAACCACAGACTGAGCAAGAACTCATATCCCAGGGGTTGTTATTTCATGTAGCATTAACTTGCATTAATATGGTTTCTAAATATTATCAAAATGTTATGATGCTAATGATTTTTGAGAAGATTTGTAGCTCAGGTTGTTGATATATATGTAAGTTAGCTTGCTGAGCTTGAAAGCATCATAACTAAGTATCTGTTAGCTCGCTGAGCTTGAAAGTTTTTCATATGTTTCGTCACCATACTAGGTAACTCATCAGTGAGAGTCTCTGGTGGTTTGTCCTACCTCTCTATAAGTTTTGGTTTCTTAAGGTGAGTGATGTCATTTCCAGTTCTTTCTTTTCAAAGGAAGGTAGATAGGGTCTAAATTGATGTGCTTATTGATGGAGTTCTGGTTAGAATGCCATACCTTTGTGTGTGTCTTTGTTTTGCTTGTCTTAGATTGTGTGTGTTGTCCCAGGCAAAGTGGTGTCCTTCTTTGTCTATATGTGTAGAAACTAGTTAGTGATAGTGGGTCATGTCTTTCGTAGCCAGTTGGTGTTCACGTATCCATGTGGCAAGTTTTCTGTTAGTATGTTCGATGTAGTGTTTTTTTACAGTTCTTGCATGGTATCTTGTAAATGACGTCAGTTTTGCTGGTGGTATCTATTGGATCCTTTAGATTCATTAGTCTCTGTGTTGTACCTACAAGTGTGTTGGTAGGTTTGTGGGCTACCATGATGCAAAGTTGTTTTGAGTGGTCTGGAAGACTAATGATCCTAAAGGATCCATTAGATACCACCAGCAAACACTATATCGGACAAACTAGCAGTAAGCTTGCCACTAGGATACATGAATGCCAACTGGCCACCAAAAGACATGACCCACTATCACTAGTTTCCATACATACAGACAAAGAAGGGCACCACTTTGACTGGGACAACACACACACGCGCACATCCTAGGACAGGCAAAACAAAGACATGCACGAGAATTCTTAGAGGCATGGCATTGTAACCAGACCTTCATCAATAAGCACATCGATTTAGACACTAACTACCTTCCCTTGAAGAAAAGAACCGGAAATGACATCATCCACCTTAAGAAACCAAGACCTATAAATAGAGAAGTGGGACATACCAGCAGCGCTTCACAGAGACTCTGATGATGTTACCTAGTATGGTGATGAAACATCTGAAAAACTTTCAAGCTCAGCGAGCTTACAGATACTTAGTTATGATGCTTTACAAAAATAATCACCTGCAAACAGTCATAGAAGAATTAATCACATATGTTGGGGAAAAGCTTGTGTTTATTACAAGTGTTGTAAATAGCTAGTTGATAATTCATGTGTTTTTGAAATATAACATTTAACTTTAGCTATTAAAGCTTTAATTTTGGGAATTAGGACACATAATTTGAGAAACTGATAAATAATCCTGAAGTAAATGCAATTAAACAAACTTGAAATTTGTTATATGTAAAAGATTGTGGCCTTGTAAATGTTAGAGGTAAGAATTCTGGGAAAAAAGGTCATGAGAATTCAATAGAAATAAGAATTATTCATTTGGTTTCCCACACTCAAGGAAAACTTTGGAATTTAAAAAAAAAAAGCTAAATTGCTTTTCTACTAGGGAACAGGCAATTTATTCATCTTGCCGTAGAGAGAGTAATTAAGGATGGAGTCGTGCTTAGAAGGTTACTTTGTTCAACTTATCTGGGGGCATATTTGAAGACAGAAGCAGACAGCACAGTTTGGGAGTAGAGAGAGGCAATTTTGCTTTAAGTTTGGGTCAGCAAGAGTTTACAGTGAGACTGGCATGGACAATTTGGACTGAAAGGTCTGTTTCCGTGCTGTACATCTCTCTGACACTATGACTGTAAAGTAAATGTTAACTTCTTCATTCACTGCATGAGCTGCAGGTAGGGTTCCATTTCAGTTTAGAATTTAAGAAAGTTACTCTTGCTGAGGCATTCAGTCTTGAGTTGATAAAGGAAAAGTTGGAAGGTCTAATGAAGGACTTCCTTAGAATCTTGCCTCATAGGAATAGCTATAATATTAATTCGAGTAAATTTTGGAGCAGTGACATATCTTTTTGGGTTGGTCCAAGGAAAAATGAATAAACCTTTTAGAATTGCACAAGGTAAGAAAACTGAGTCACTAACAATATCATGATAGAGAGTTTTTGAAGATTGGGAGATTGATAATATGCCACCCATGTTGAAGAGAAGAATTCTAGGGAGTAGGATGGGAATGATTGAAGGCATTGCCACTGGTCATAAACCAAGGAGAAAGGTGAGGTAGACATAAGAGAAAGTCTCATTGCTTACAGAACTCCACAAATATAATATTCTCTTTGGAAGGAAGAAATATGAATCCCAAAGAAACCTTTCTTAAGATATTAAGCACTAGTTTCAGCTTATTTTAGATACACCATATTTGATTTAGGTTTGAAACGAGGCTCACAATATTAATGTCACTAACCAGTTTCATTGAGTTCAAGAATTGTTATGCCCCAGTTTTATCTGCTTCCATGTAAATCAGGTCTGGAACATTATTTTTACGATGTAAGTATTCAGACTGTCCAAGAGTTTAGAAAAGATTGGTGACAGAAGAGCATGTATATTAGTCCAAGATTCCTGATGTCTTCACAAAGGCATTTTCTTTTAAACTGTTTAAACAGCATTGAATGCCTCTACTATGATAGGAGACTGAGGAACATCATGCATGTGTTTTCAACTTCTCTCCATGAATATCTTTGGCTATGTTTCTTGATTTTTATTTTCTCTTGCACAGAGCATTTTAGGAATTTCTGTTTGTAATTTACTCCCTGTAGTGCAAAGGCTGGCTGAGTAGATAGAGCAATTGGTTGTGTGTATTAGTTGTGTGTATCCTGCTACCTTGTTAACTGGGAAAGAACTCTGATGTTGATTGTATATCACTCATTTCAATGCTGGTTGGTGCGGATTTCACAATTGGTTTTCAATTTACAGCATATTTAAGATTGTCAAAGGTGCAATTCCTAGCCATACAGTGAAGACTGCTTCTAAATTGAACTGCAGCAGGAAATACTGGATATGAACATAGGAGGTACAGTTAGTAAGTTTGCAGATGACACTAAAATTGGAGGTGTAGTAGACAGCGTAGAAGGTTACCTCCGATTACGATGGGATCTTGATCAGATGGGCCAGTAGGCGGAGGAATGGCAGATGGAGTTTAATTTAGATAGATGCGAGGTGCTGCATTTTGGGAAAGCAAATCTTAGCAGGATTTATACACCTAATGGTAAGGTCGTAGGGAGTATTGCTGAACAAAGAGACTTTGGAGTGCAAGTTCATAGCTCCTTGAAAGTAGAGTCACAGGTAGATTGGATAGTGAAGAAGGCGTTTGCTATGCTTTCCACTATTGGTCAGATTATTGAGTATAGGAGTTGGGCGGTCATATTGCGACTGTACAGGACGTTAGTTAGGCCACTTTTGGAATATTGCATGTAATTCTGGTGTCCTTCCTATCAGAAGGATTTTGTGAAACTTGAGAGAGTTCAGAAAAGATGTGCAAGGATGTTCCCAGGATTGGAGGATTTGAGCTATAGGGAGAGGCTGGGGTTATTTTCCCTGCAGCGTTGAAGGCTGAGGCGTGACCTCATTGGGGTTTATAAAATCATGAGGGGCATGGATAGGGTAAATAGACAAAGTCTTTTCCCTGGCTTGGGGGAGTCTAGGATGAGAGGGGAAAGAGATAAAAGGGACCTAAGGGACAACTTTTTCACACAGAGGATAGTGTGTGTATTTAATGAGCTTCCAGTGGAAGTGGTGGAGGCTGGTACAATTGCATTATTTAAAATGCATCTGAATGGGTATATGAATAGGTAGGGTTTAGAAGGATACGGGCCAAGTGCTGGCAAATGGGACTAGATTAGGTTAGGATATCTGGTTGATATGGATGAGTTGGACCAAAGAGTCTATTTCCATGCTGTACATCTCTATGACTTTGTGACTATATTTTGCTCTGGACAACCACGTAGTAGCCACCCCTTCATTAATGTTTGGTGCTTGATATGATCTAAAAGTGTGTCAGTGATATAAACTGACGAGTGGAGAGAGATACCATGAACCCTTTCATCTTTTAGGAGAAAGTGAGGACTGCAGATGCTGGAGATCAGAGCTGAAAATGTGTTGCTGGAAA
>NC_057735.1:25038430-25059535 GCF_004010195.1 Chiloscyllium plagiosum
AGGGCTCATTCCTGAAGAAGGGCTCATGCCCGAAACGTCGATTCTCCTGCTCCTTGGATGACCTGCTGCGCTTTTCCAGCAACACATTTTCAGACCCTTTCATCTTTGGTTACTAAGTATAGATTTTAGAGACAACACTGTTTTTCCTAAAACTCTACTTACTGTGCTCAAAGTATATGAAGGATGCTAAGTCTGTCTAATATTCTGTGAGAAATGTAGATAGGATTGAGGATCCAGAGGAGAGGTGATTTTTCATTCCTAAAGTGCCATTCAAAGATTTATGACGTAGTGGTGTGCAATGTGTATGATTCCAAAGAAAAATAATCACAAGTACAACTAATGCATATTTTTACAACTTTGGTTCATGATCAGTACTTTGCTGATTTTTAAGTGGTTTGAATCACCCTCAGATCCCTGGCACTGATACTGGATTTATTTATGGAATGTGAAATGAGTTAGGCAGTAGACAGTTCTGTCAGGACAAAAGAATCTCTGTGTTTATCAAATATGAAAAGGTAAGTATAATTAAAGAAATAAAGGCAATAAAACAGTGAAATTAACAATTATACAGATGTGACAATGCTATCACTTTACCAAAGTTATTTTGGCCTTGGATTTTTTTCTCAAGAGGTTAGAAAGGCAGAGGTGTTGAAACATCTACTTGAACAATGATGTGGACGTGTTGGTGTTGGATTGGGATGGACAAAGTGAAAAGTCACACAACAGCAAGCTATAGTCCAGTAGGTCTATTTGGAAGTACTAGCTTTTGGAGTGCTGCTCCTTCATCAGGTAGCTGTGGAGCAGGATCATTAGATGCAGAATTTATAGCAAAAGATTACGGTGTCATTCAACTGAAAGAATATATTGAACAAACCTAGATTGCTGTTAAGATTTTCATCTTTGAGAATGGGTTGCAGGTTTCGGTTCATTAATATGTAAATCTCAGAACTTCTGTTAAGTCACATTTTTTGAGATAATTTAAGGTTTTATATAAAAAAAAGGTGTCATCTCAGCTCGGACAGTGCATTAAAGGTATGAGATTAGAGTCTGTCTTTATCCCAATCTAGAGTCAGACTGGTTGTATTTCCAAAGTAGGAATTTATAAAATTTTACATGGATTGACTGCCTGCAGATTGTGCGCTTTTTGAGCAAAATAGAATGTATCTGCAAATACACTTCTGTAAATGCAAATTCACCCGATAGATTTGTGTGTGTGTGCATGCATGAGAGAGAGAGAGAGTGAGCATGTGTGTGCGAGTGCATGTGAGTGTGTGTGTTTGTGTGTGTGCATGCTTGTTAGAGTGTGTGCGTGAGTGTGAAGGAATGTAAGCCTGTGAGAGGGTATGCGTGTAAGTGAGAGTGTGGGAAGTGTGTGTGTGCGTAGTGTAGTGAGGTCACCTATAGTGTGAGGTGTAAGGTCCCAGTTGAGGTTATCCTCATGGGTACTGAATTTGGTCATCAGTCTCTGCTTGGCCATTCTGCGTTGTTGCGTATCCTGAAGTCGACTTTGGAGAATGGTCACCCGAAGATCCGAGGCTGAATGACCCTGACTGCCAAAGTGTTCCCTGGCTTCAGCGGACTTTGGGGTATGCAACAACACAGAGTGGCTAAGCAGAGGCTCAGCCAAGTTGAGTACCCATGAGGATGGTCTCAACTGGGACCGTGGGTTCATGTCACACTACAGGTGACCCCCATTACATCTCTCTCACTCGCTCTCACTGTCTCTCTCACTCACTGTCAAACGTCGAATCTCCTGTTCCCTGGATGCTGCCTGACCTGCTGTGCTGTTCCAGCAATAAAGTTTCAACTTTGATCTCCAGCATCTGCAGACCTCACTTTCCCCTCTGTCTGTCTGTCTATCTCTCTCGCTCTCTCTCTGTGATACATTCTATTGCAGATATATTCTATTTTTGCTCAGAAAGCAGGAAGCACGTAACATTTTATAAATTCCAACTTTGGAAATAGAACCAGTCTGACTCAAGATTGGGATACAGCTAGATTATAAAGCATTGTCTGGGCTAAGATGTCATTTTAAAAAAGAAAACATTAAGTTATATAAAGAATGTGACTTAAAAGAAGTTCTGGTATTTACAATATAATGTACGAAGACCTGCAACTAATTCTAAAATATGAAAGACTGAATAGCAGTCTAGGTTTGTTCAATATATTGGTTCAATTGCATGACACTAATCTTTTGCTATAAATTCTGGGTCTTATGATCCTGCTCCATAGCTACTTGATGAAAGAGCAGTGTACCCAAAGCTAGTACTTCCAAATAAACCGACTGAACAATAATCTGCTGTTGTCTACTTGAACAACGACAGGGGAATGGTCAGTTGTCCCAATTCAGGTTTTTCTAGTTTGGTTTAATTGTAACAGTGAGAAGCTTCTTTTTTTAAGCTGAAGTGGTGAGACTGCTGGTTTAACTGTTGAAGTTGTTGCTGTGCAGAGAAGAAGGTTCCAAGCTTCAGCAGATGATTCTTGACTGACTTGTCTCTCTGAAAACTCTACTGCCTATAAGAACCAGAGTTTGAATTTACCTTTTGCCAAGAGGTGTGTTTACTGGATGTTATGGGAATTGAAACAGCTCCTTAGTTAAGTTGCTATGTCGGGTCAGTTAGGTTTCCAATAGTTTAGTTATTCTGAATTTGTTTTCTTTAGTTTGTGTTTCAACTGTAATGTTTTAAATGAATTCTGTTTTGCTTAAAGCTGTGGGATTTGATTGGCTGCATCGCACCTGGAATATTCACCTCACATCTGCCATTAAAATAAGGGAAAGTTTGGGTCTCGGCTACCAAGCTAAAATATTTTGAGGAGGTCTGGCCTGGTCCATAACATAGAGGACCATTAATTATGTGCACTATCAAATTAAACTTAGATTAATCACTATTAGAAGTTAAACAACAGTTTTAATCACAAACACTTTATTCAGGCCTCCCACCCTTGGGGTTCCCTGCACTGTCACTACCCACCTTCCCCTCCCTGATAACTAAGTTGGAAAGTTTGGGGTCTCAGGAGTTTAATCTCATCATTGGGATAAACATGATTTTGAAGTACAACTGGCTGTTCCCGCTTGCCATACCCAGTGCCTCGTTGAAGACTTCAGACTGTGTAAGCCTTCAGTCTGGGTTGAGTCTGCTCTTGTGTTAGGATGCATTTTGGATTTATCAGGTGAGTACTTGGTTTTCTTTAGTTTGTGGTGGTTTTTGCGAGCCACTTTTCACCTCAGTGTGTCTGGGGCCTTGTGGTGTCAGTTGCGTTGGTGGTTTTTGGAGGTTGTTTGTTCTCAGGTCCTCTGATTGTGGTTGGTTGCCGTTGGTTCCCCTTGTACAGAACATGGCTATGTTGGAAGGTTTTGAGATTGCTGTTGGGACCCCTGTTCTGGAGATAGTTGTATCGATAGGTCATGGGGAGATAACTCTCCCAGGTGAGATTGGGGCCTGCAATTGCAGATATCTTGACGCCATATCTGCACTTGCCATTGTGTTACTGGTGACTGTAGAGATCCCATTCAGTCTGTGTTGGGTGTTGTTAGGCCTGGTTGATTATCCTTCTAAAGTTGAGGGGCGAATTGGATTTTCAGGATAAACAATGTTTCCAGGCAGCTATCTCTGTGTCTGTGTAATTTTTCCCCCAAGACCATAGCCTAGCTGCCTTTTACTTTTGAAAGTTTTTGAAAAATCCTGGGTTTTGGTCGAGTATTTTAGATGATAAGGATTTTTGCTCAATCCGTATAAACTAAAGCTATTATGGCTAATATTTTTATCCTCCACAATTTATGCTGTCATGATATTGATCAGTCTGTAATACGAATTTTAATTGTATTAAAGATTAACAGGTTTTGGTGGAGAAGGTTTAAAGTTTTAAATGCATCAATTTTGTCTGCAAGAAGTGCTTAAAATTAAATGAGTCTGAAGTTAATGGAATTTAATATAAAGTTATTTGAGCTGACTTCTTTGCAGGTGCCTTCATGTTTTACATTTATGTTTGATTTTTTTTTGAAAAAGCAGTTAAATCTAACGAGCTGTAAGCAACTTGACATTAATCAAGTTCCTCAATGTGATATCCAATGTATAATCAAACTTTCTTATCCTCATTTTTATTTTCCATTTACTTATATATGAAATACTTCCCACGATCAGTCTTCAGTGTGTAATACCTATCCTAACATTGATTACTGCTGTGCCTACATGTAAAATGCAGATGAAAATCTGAATGATTCAAAGAGTAAATGTTATTAGCAAATTTGCTCTTATCTAAAGTCAGTTGTTTACTTTTTTATATTAAAGCGTCTTCATTATTTTGAGTTTTTCCTATATATATTCTATACACATACAGATTAAAGTCACCCATGATTATTGGCATCACACAAGCATATTTCTTCTTGTGTATTTTGTCCCATGTGGTTACTGTTTGAGGAGTTTGGACTGTTCTCACTTGCCCCAGTACTGGTGCCAGTAGTCCACAAACTGTAACCACCACCTCCCATATCAGTGTTTGAGTCATACATTCAGTTTTCATATTTACTATACCCTATGTCAATGTTTTAGTATGCTGGTTTTAAAAAAAACAGTTACACCTCTGATGACAAACTTCAAAATTTCCAATTGCTTTTACAGGATTATTGATAGTGTAGAATGTGGAATTTCACATCAAATCAGTGGTTTATACATGCTTTATGGAGGAAAGGCAAAACACTGACAGCAGTTTATCGATTTCACCATTTAATTATACCTGTGAACACAAGATGTTACTGTCAAATTCACAGATATTATTCTTATAAATTGGCAGTTTCTCTTGCAGTTACTTAACTGCTCCACTCTACCTCCTTGCTGATTCCGTCGTCAACTAGGGATCATGTCTGTCTGTCGATCCCTGTCTCTCTCTCTCTGTTCCTGTCTGTGTCTCTGTCCCTGTCTCTCACCAAAATGAAACTTGCAATCATGAGTTTATTTTGGATGGTTGCATTCTCACTATACCTTGAATTGAAACCCAGCTGAGAGGTGATAACAGCTTCGTCTTAAGTTAAGCTTGTCTGTACTTCCATCACTGCCCAAACTTCCGTGACATTATTATGACTACTTACACCAGATAATATCTTGATCTGTCCATCTGGCATCTTCTCCGGTGGAACATTTCACAACATTCAACCCTGTCTGCCTCTCTTATTTAAAATCCTTGTTCTGTCTTCTGCCTCTCTATACAAAGGTATCCACTGAGGTATGTTCTCTAGTTTCCTCCCTCACACTCTGCGCCAAGTGACTTCTCATCCTCCGTAATTTCAACTTTCTTTTCAACTCAATGCGCGCTCTCTCTACGATTGAATTTGCTTGGCAGTCAACTGTCGTTAATCTTTCTCTCGGCACGGACTCCACCACCCAAATTCACATCCACCACTTGGTACTCTGTTGTTTCAACAAGGCCATCTCAGATCATTCCTTTTCTCATTGTCTACCTATATCTCTTTCAACATCCTAATTTACTTTGATCTATAACAGTCCTTGAGGGAGGAGGATAAAAAGCTTTCTTGCTTCACATACTGTTCTGATTTCAGAATCCCAGCTGCTTATATTGTTCATTCGACAGGACTTTGCTACAGTTACTGAACTGTACTCTCACATTCACCTTTCATGTTACAGTCTCCACTAAGATCATTATTCCTTCTTGCCCTCCACTATGTTCCTGCCTTTTGAAATTTCCTTCCTAATTCACTCCATCTTGCTACCTTCCTATTTCACTTTCAAAGGTATCTACAGAGCCTTCATTTTTGACTATAAGTATACTACACATTTAAAGTTTCTCCATTTTCCTCTGGCACCTTCTGAATGGTATCCTCTGTTTTCATCAGTGCAAAATACTTCAGATATCAGCTTCAACTTGAGCATGGAGTCATAGAGATGTACAGCACAGAATTAAACCCTTTGGTCCAACTCATCCATGCTGACCAGATATTCAAACCCAATCTAGTCCCACCTGCCAGCACCCGACCCATATCCCTCCAAACCCTTCCTATTCATATACCCATCCAAATGCCTTTTAAATGTTGCAATTCTGTTGATGTATATTTTATTCCACAAATCCAGATGACTCAAGTTTCAGTACAACAGTAGATGCTTTATTATCGGACTGCCGGTGAGAGATTGTCAATTTCCCCAAAAATAGTCGTGCGTCTACTTGTGGCGACACTTCTCCACGAATCTCTGCCCTACACACAAAAGCAGTTCTTTTTAAAGGAATAATACAAAAGGTCTAAAAGTCACATGGCTGATTATCGTTACATTGTTTAAGATGGGCAATTTTACAAGGCCCGGTGAATGTCGATGTCCGGTGATAACAAGTGCTCCACGAATCTCTGCCCTACACACAAAAGCAGTTCTTTTTAAAGGAATAATACAAAAGGTCTAAAAGTCACATGGCTGATTATCATTACATTGTTTAAGATGGGCAATTATAATTTTACAAGGCCCGGTGAATGTCGATGTCCGGTGATAACAAGTGAACGGATTACAGGAACTGATTATCGTATTCTTGATCATTATGTGCTGATGGGAAGAGATTAAAACAGAAGGGTTTTGCCTGTTCTCAATAGGTGATTCATATACCTATGGTAATACGAAAGGGAAGCAAGATAATGGGAGCAGGAGGCAGTTTAACAGGGTTGTGGTCAAGGCTATCAGTCTTGTCTGGGAAGGACAAATACCTTTGCCGGAAGCTGCAGAGGAATCCACATGTGTGGCTCCAATAGATTCCTTCTCTAAAATTCAGTCAACATCCTCCCTACTGAGATGTTCTGTCTATTCTGTAAGAGAACAATTGATACTGCAGTGAGTCTCTTTGGTAGTGGAATGTTTAACCCTTGAGTCCCCAGTATGCCTTGAAAGAGAACTAAAACATGGAACTGATCCCTTTGTGGCTTTCTAACTTTCCCAATTGTACTAGCCTCCACCACTTCCTCTGGCAGCTTATTCTATAGACGCACCACCTTCTGCATGAAACAGTTGTCCCTTAGATCTCTTTTATATCTTTCCCCTCTCACCCTAAACCTATGCTCTCTAGTTCTGCCTAAACCTATGCTCTCTAGTTCTGGACTCCCCCACCCCAGGGAAAAGACTTTGTCTATTTATCCAAAACATGTCCCTCATGATTTTATAAACCTCTATAAGGTCGCCCCTCAGCCTCCGACAATCCAGGGAAAACAGTTCCAGCCTATCAACCTCACCCTATAGCTGAAATCCTCCAACCCTAGCAACATCCTTGTAAATCTTCTCTGAACCCTTTCAAGTTTCACAACATCTTTCCAGTAGGAAGGAGACCAGAATTGCACACAATATTCCAAAAGTGGCCTAACCAATATCCTGTACATGATTCGGAGATGCCGGTATTGGACTGGGGTGTACTAAGTTAAAAATCACACAACACCAGGTTATAGTCCAACAGGTTTAATTGGAAGCACACTAGCTTTCGGAGCAACGCTCCTTCATCAGGTGATTGTGGAGGGCTCGATCGTAACACAGAATTTATAGCAAAAATTTGCAGTGTGATGTAACTGAAATTATACATTGAAGAATTGATTGTCGGTTAAGCCTTTTATCTGTTAGAATACAGTGATAGTTTCACTTCTTTCATGTGTAAATCACAAAACCTTTTTTTTAAACAGGTCTAACAGATGAAAGGCTTAACAGACAATCAATTCTTCAATGTATAATTTCAGTTACATCACACTGCAAATTTTTGCTATAAATTCTGTTTACGATCGAGCCCTCCACAATCACCTGATGAAGGAGCGTCGCTCCGAAAGCTAGTGTGCTTCCAATTAAACCTGATGGACTATAACCTGGTGTTGTGTGTCTTTTAATATCCTGTACAGTCACGACATGACCTCCCAATTAATGTAGTCAGTATTCTGATCAATAAAGGAAAGCATATCAGACACCTTCTTCACTATCTGATCTACCTGCGACTCTACTTTCAAGGAGCCATGAACCTGCAATCCAGCAGTAAAACAGAAATTTAAGTTATGAAATTGTTAACAGTCAGGACTTCACTGACATCATGTGATGTCGCTTAGAATTACAAGATCATCTCTGAGTTCATCAGCAAAAAACAGTCCGGTAATGCAGAGTTTTATCCATATAATGTAACATCAATAATAAGTGACAGACTTGGCGAAGGTTCACAGCTTTTTCAGTTAACATTCAGTGTCAGCTGACAATACTCTGATCCAGGAACAAGGATGTATATTGAGAAAGTGTTCTTCAAAATGCCTCCCCAAAGTGAATTTTGAGGTAAAAACATGAACAAGCTGACTTGATTTGTTTTGTTTAAGGATGAAAAGACAGGCATTATGTCTCCCCACCTAATTTTGAAAAGTTTTCAGGAGTACATATCAGTGAGAAAGTGTTTTTGAAGTTGCCTTGCATCTTTTTTAGTGAGGAATTTCTCAAATGCACAGAATCCAAAGGTCATAATTAGTCCTTTTAATAAAAGTGCTGAATTTAATTCAGACTGATCAGCTTCATTAACATTAACCAGAAAGGAAATCTGAAGTCACTTATGGACTGATTTAGATGCAAATCTGAGTTTGCAAAATAACAAAAGTTGCTGTATTTGAAACTTAATCTTTCTCAAATTCTGAAGTTGCTCAGATAATCAGTGCTAGAATGGCCCAGTCTGTTTATAATGTTGATATAGTACACTTTTACAGTTGTGCTTCAAGTAAAGGCATGAGAGAAAATGAAAAGAACATGCAAATAGCTGCTGTTATTAGCAACATTTGGGTGCTCACATAATTTAAGCTTTGTGTTTTAGTGAAAAAACAAAGGCAGACAGCTAACCATTGTTGTCAGCAGTCACCAATCAAGAAGCAACATGTTCACCATGTCAGTGTTTCACTTGTGCTGTCTGCTAACAGTATACACAGCAAATACACTGTATGTTCTTCAACTAAATGATCATGTCTTGAAGTCGGAGGAGGTTTAGTATTCTATTAGTCAAAAGAGATACCTTTAAGTCGGTGGACCAAGTGCAGTAAACAAAGGGAAATTTCCAGTATCACTCCTAGACCTTGAGTGCGATCAATTTAGGAACTACTTATAGATCGTGAGGAGCTGAATGTCAGACACCCCATCATCTATCTTTGATCTTTTTGCCTTATCTCCCAGGCTATCTTAGACTGGGAGATGTGTGATGAAAGTAGGTGGCACAGATGTAATGGCTGGTGCAGGTGGGGAATGTTATTGAGCTGTACCGAGAGGATGACTAGGCAGTGCAGAGGCCAAGCCAGGTTAGTAGTGTAAAGGTATTGGATGTTTGAGAATGAGTGAGGGAATGGAATGAAAATGGTAGTGCATGAGCCTTGGTGGTATGTGGGTTAGGGCACTGGCTCACAGTGAAGGATAACTCTTTAGAACTGAAATGAGAAACATCTTCAGCCAAAGGGTGGTTAAATCTGTGGAACTCATTGCCACAGAAGTTTGTGCAAACCTAATCATTGAATATCTTTAAGACAGAGGTTCCTGATAGTAAGGAGATCAAAGGTTATAGGAAGAATTCAGGACAAAAATGTTGAGAAATATTAGTCCTACTGAATGGGAGAGCAGACTCGATGGGTTGAATGTCCTAAGTCTGCTGCGGAATCCTGAGAAGCATGGATAGGCTGAATAGTCAAGGTCTTTTTCTTAGGGTGGAGGAATCCAAAACTAGAAGGCATTTCATTAATGTGAGAGGGGAAAGAATAAAAATGATCTGAGTGGTAACTTTTTCATGCAGAGGGTGGTGCATGGAATGAGCTGCCAGAGGGATTGGTGGAGGCAGGTACAATTACAACATTTGAAAGGCATCTACATGCATAGGAAGGGTTTAGAGGGATATGAGCCACTGCTGGCAAATGGGACTAGGTCAGATTAGGCTGTCTAGTCAGCGTGGAGGTATTAGACTGAAGGGTCTGTTTCCGTCCTATATGACGCTCTGATATCTTATGGGTGCAGTAGCAGTGATGGAGTGAATATGAGGTAGCAAAGGGAGGATGGTGATACTTAGCCTGGCAAAATGGAAAAGGGCATGCCCTCCACTGCCATTCCTCAGGGAGCTGCATAGCCCTCTGCTGCACCACCCCATCCACCAGGATCTCCAAGTACTTGTCTGCAAACAGGGGCCACTCTGCTATGTCCATAGTGAATATCACAAACCATGCCAGGTGACTCTGGAATGCCATTCGCTTGTTTCGGGAATGCATTGTCAGTCCAATTGCACAGTCTAATCGAGGATTTCCCAACAGTGACAAGTATTTGCTGTATGAGTGGGAAAAATTGGGCTAACATAAGAATGATGCCATAGAATCGTGGTAAGTTGTTAATGAGGCAAATGGTGGGACAATAGCAAAATAAAACTCGCTAAGCTTTATGGAGAGAAACCCTCTACAAAATTTGATGAAAAAGATATTTGGCTAAAATGTAAAATTCAGCCTTCACTTTGTGAAAATTCAGCTCTTTGGCATATGGTTATTCTCGAAAACAAAAGGATAAAGTATAGGAGACTCCAGAATTTGTTGCTCTAATGTTCTAGCATGTATGCTGCAGTCCCAGATTTATTTTTCACAACATGTGGCCATTGCTGTGGGATCGTGTTCAAGTAACGACTGAAATTGGTAAGTGGCGAAAATAGCCTCCTTTATTCAGCAATCACAGCACAAGTTCGAGGCGGTAATAGAATCCCAAATACGGTTCTTAAGAGCCCATTCAGATACAGTTCTTACATATATTAAAATTCCATTACTATGGTGTTACATTTTTTATCCCTACTACACAAAGGTTTGAAGGGCTTCTGTCCTGGGAGATAGAGGATTGGTTTACACGTTGTTAGGCCACTTTTGAAAAATTGTATGCAATTCTGATCTCCCTCCTGTCGGAAGGATGTTGTGAAACTTGAAAGGGTTCTGAAAAGATTCACAAGGATGTTGCAGGGTTGGAAGATTTGAACTACAGGGAAAGGCTGAATAGGCTGGTGCAGTTTTCCCTGGAGCATTGGAGGCTGAGGGGTGACTTTATTGAGGCTAATAAAATCATGAGGGGTTGGATAGGGTAAATAGACAAGGTCTTTTCCATGGGGTGGGTGAGTCCAGAACTAGAGGACATAGGTTTAGAGTGAGAGGAAAAAGATTTAAAAGGGGCCTAAGGGACAACTTTTCATGCAAAGGGTACTGCGTATATGGAATGAGCTACCAGAGGAAGTGGTGGATGCTGGTACAATTACAACATTTAAAAAGCATCTGGATGTGTATATGAAAAGGAAGAGTTTGGAGGGATATGGGCTAAATGCTGGCAAATGGGACTAAATTGGTTTGGGATATCTGGTCAGCATGGACGGGTTGGATCGAAGGGTCTGTTTCTATGTACATCTCTATGACTCTATGTGCTCAGTGCTGGCTGCTACTTCTAATGAGACAAGGTAAAAACAATGACTGCAGATGCTGGAAACCAGATTCTGGATCAGTGGTGCTGGAAGAGCACAGCAATTCAGGCAGCATCCGAGGACAGGCAAAATCGACGTTTCGGGCAAAAGCCCTTCATCAGGAACGTCTGTCTAATTCGCTTGCCTAATTAGGAGGTGTTAGTCCTTTTGTCTTTTAAGTTAGTCAGTATTAGTAAAAATGTTAGGCCCATATGCTCTAAATAAGTTAAGTTGTACCTATGCTTAATAAAAGAATAGAGGGCATTAAGCTGATTACTGCAGCTGGGTTGTGAGATTTCTTTACATTTCCTGCTATGAGTTAATGCTGTTTTGTCAGTCAGTTTCTTAAAGAGATAATGGCTGAATTAAAAGGTATTTAACAGGTACTTAATTCAAGTCCAGGAAATATTTGGTAAGAGCTGATTAGCATTATGTTTTGTGGAGACTTGATGGGGATGGTCTTGTTCTGGATGAGATAGTTGGTGAGGGCTGATGAATTTTAAAATGTTTCATGAAGACTTGTTGGAAATGGTATTGTTCTATATGTTAAATGTATTCAGAGGTAAACATTGCTTGTAGCAAGGGCTGATGAGATTTGGAAATACAGTAATGAGTTTGAGAGGGTTGTTTTTAAATTTGGATAATACAGAACTGCAGTTTTATGAACGAATGAATGAAGCCACGTTATAGTAAATAACGGCAGTGAGCTGGTGAGCAAGTGAATAAAGATAGTATTGTAACTCAGTATCTCACACTGCCAATGCTCGCATCTGTTGCCAATTATCCCTTGAACTGATAAGATTTGCCATAATTGTCTCTGAAGTATTTTTAAAAAATTTGTTTGTGGTGCATGGGTGTCACTGGCTATTGTCCATTCCTAATTCACCAAAGACTTGGACAACACACACGTCCTAGGACAGGCGAAACAAAGACACGCACAAGGATTCTTAGAGGCATGGCATTCTAACCAGAACTCCATCAATAAACACATCGAGTTAGATCCCATCTACCTTCCCTTGGCAAAAAAGAACCTGAAATGAAATCACCCACCTTAAGAAACCTAGACCTACAAATAGAGAGGTGGGACATACTACCAATCCTTCATTGGAGACTGCCACTGATGATGTTATCTGGTCATGGTTACGAAACGTCTGAAAACAAGCCTTCCAACTCAGCGAGAGAACTTAGATACTTATCATCAAGCTGAGCTACAAATCTCAAAACTTGCTCACCAAAGTGCAGTTAAGAGTCAACTATGTTGACTTTTCTCATTGCCTTGAACAATCACATAAGCAATCTCCAGGCGAAGGAAAAGTGCACTGTTTCTTCCCCCATCCTATCCCTCACCTTTATAGAACCCCAAAATAAACTAGTCCTCCTTCTAGATATTGTGTAAAGAAGAAAATAAGTAATGCTGTTTTTTGCAACAAGCTTATTTAACCTTTCCGTACACCTATCAGTTTAGTTTTACACTCATGTTTTGAGGCTGATTAACTAGCTCTAAGTATGGAAAGTGTGAGTTCCTTTTCAAGCTTTCTCCTCTGGGTTCACTGGCTGACTGACACTTGAACTTTCTCTTCAATCCTAAGCAGTCATTAGAAGTTGAAGGATGAGGATACTAATCCTTCTCCACTTTATGATTTGCGAGTAGAACAGTCCACAAAATCAACCACACCCTATAACCAAGAATATGTTCTCGAGAATGCATCATGCTATTTTCAATTTCCCTTTCAGTAGCTATTTGATGTTCAATAGATTTCTGCAAGCTCTCTGCCGATGTCCAATTTCAGCATCCTTCACATAGATTCTGCATTATTCTTAATAAGTATGTCTGATGGGTGCAAGAGCAGAACTGTCGAGGCTGGAGATGTATTTTGAATAACTAAAAGTGACACAGGTTGGAAAAATAGAAATCAAAATAAAAGTTATGAATTCAAATTAAATTAGCAATTGTCACTTTAAAGGATGAAATTTATTAGATCTGCAAGGACAAATAACCTTTCTGGCACAATAAGTTGTTCCTACCAAGTATACAAATAAATGTGGAGAAGTTGCTCCATGTAGAGGGTGGATAGTCTAAACATTTCTTGTTTGGGTGTGATTTAAGAAGGGCTTACTGGTTTGGTGTACAAAGATTTAAGAAAAAATACTTCTCAAGTACTGCAGTAGGATGGAGCAAAATATTGTTTAAGTTTGACTCTTCAATAAATGTACTAATCCTACATGTGCCGTGAAATTCTATTCTAAGGGGAAAGTGTGATTTGAAGATAGAGCTTTTGCATTCTCTGATCATATCCCATGTAAACAGTTGGCAACAGAGTTTGTATGAATTTCTCCCACTTAATAAATGCACATTTATGGACATTTGTTTCAACTTCTAACCATAACATTGTTCTGTGAAAATAAAGTTCAGTGTGATTATGGTGAAGTTCCTGATGATAGTTGTTCTGTAATTGTATTAGGGGAGCTTTGTTTAAAATCACTGAGGTCTGCATGAAGAAAGAATATAATTCTGTCATCCTAACTGCAGGGTACTCTGGAACAGTCAGCATGATTTTTTGAAAAGGAAATCCTGTATAACCAATTCACTGGAATTATTTGAAGGAGTAACATGTGCCATGGATACAGAGGAGCCTTTAGATATACTGTATTTGCATTTCCACAGGCATTTGACAAGGTATCACTAAAAATATTATACTGCAACATAGGAGTTCATGGTATAGGCGGTAACCTACTTTCTTGGATAAAAGATTAGTCGGCTAGCAGAAAAACAGGATATGCAATAACCTACCTGACAAAGGAAAAGCACAATTCTCAATTTTTATTTCTTTCTAAGTCATTAGTGAACATGTCTTAACTGGGATATGTATTTCAATGCATATTATTTTATACATGAGGATGACCTCAGACTCAGTGATGATAATGAGTGGATTGCAAAGATTTTGCACAATTGGTTTTCATTTAATTTTTACATCTTCCATTGATTTAAAAACTCTGAAATGGTATCAGATGTATCTATTTAAGTTATATCTGGGTTGTGGGTTTTCTGTTGCACCTTTGTCACTTGTTTTTGTGCTTTCTAAATGTGAGGTGGGAGCAGGCATTTTGAGTGGGAACATTTCCTGAAGTTATGAAATCTGATGCAGTGCTGACTACAATGTATTCTGTCTCCTATTCCAAGCCCAACTTATTGAATTCACAATATTGTTAATACCTTGTGTGATCAGTGATTTGTGAGCTTGGTCATTTTTATTTTCTTGAGGACTTTGGTTTACAATTAACAACATAAACTTTGGAATTCCTGGTGTGGATGCTCATGTGTTTAGGATTACTAATGCTTCATTTGAAGCAAAGCTAAAGTCAACCCAGATCTTTTGGAAACACAGGGTTTGATTAGGAGTAATCAGCATGGCTTTGTGAGTGGGAGATCATGCCTGACAAATTTGTTAGATTTCTTTTGATGAAGTGACCAGGAAGGTTGATGAGGGCATGGTGGTAGACGTAGCCTATATGGATTTCAGTATGACCTTTGATCAGGTTGTACATGAAAGCTGCTGTGGAAGGTTAGATCACATAGAATCCAGGGTGAGCTGACAAATTGGATACAAAATTGTCTTGATGGTAGGAAGCATAGGGTGATAGTGTTGGACTAGAGGCCTGTTACTTGTGGAGTGCCTCAGGGGTGGGTACTGGGCCCATAACTGTTTGTTATCTATGTCAATGATATGGATGAGAATGTACAAGACATGATTAGTAAGTTTCAAAAGGTTTGGTGCGAGAAATGCACAGTCAGTCAGGCAGCATCCGAAGAACAGGAGAATTGACATTTCAAGCATAAGCTCTTCATCAGAAATGTGGGGGTGGGAGGGGTGTGGCTGGTTGCCAATGGGGCTGAAAGACAAATGGGATGGGGGTGGGGCTGGGTGGAAGGTAGCTGGGAATGTGGTAGATAGATGAAAGTGGGAGGTGATGGTGATAGATGGGAGTAGAGGGAAGAGCGGATAGGTGGGGAGGAAGATGGACTGATAGGACAGTTCAAGAGGGCGGTGCCGAGTGGAGGGTTGGATCTGGGATAAGGTGGGGGAGGAAAGATTAGGAAACTGGTGAAATCAACATTGATCCCATGTGTTTAGAGGGTTCGAAGGTGGGAGATGAAGGTGTCGGGTGGCTGGAATTTGGCGGCGAAGGAGGCCCTGCATCTTGTTGGTGGCGTGGGAGGGGGAGTTGAAGTGGTCGACCACAGGACAGTGGGGTTGATTGGTGCGTGTGTCCCAGAGATGTTCTCTGAAACATTCTGCAAGTTGGCAACCTGTCTTTCACCTAGTGTTGGAGAATCAAAGACTAGAAAGCATCAGTTTAAGGTTAGAGGGGAATGAATAAATGGGAACTTGAGGGGCAGCTTTTTTTTTACACAGAGGGTGGTATGCATATGGAATGAGCTGCCAGTGGAAGTGGTTGAGACGGGTACATTAACAACATTTAAAAGGCATTTAGACAAATACATGGATAGGAAAGGATTAGAAGCATATGGGCCAAGCGCAGGGCAGTGGGGTTAGCGTGAACAGACATTTTGGTCGGAATGGACTACTTTGGGCCAAAGGGCCTGTCTCCATGCTGTAGGACTCTGTGACTCTATAACACTTTTTTAGTTCAAGCACCCAGGAGTCATTGACCCTGGGCAAACATAGGATTTCTCCTTGAAAAGGAGTATTCTCATCGATTGGCAGAGAAGGCTTGAGGAGCTTGAGGGTCTACTTCTATTCATCATTTTAATGTTTTTTTTGTTTCAAAGTAGCCTTTCCTTTCGTAGTGACAGTTACATAGAAGGTGGAAAAATGTGACGTGATACATGGTGCATTCTATGTGTGGAATAAAGGTTCTCCTTTGATCTTTCTGTGGCTAACTGAGAGGTTAGGCAGTATTGCTCACTGCTTATGGGTCTGTGAGATGATACTGAATATGAAAAAGTAAAGTTGAAACTAGAAATATAATATTTGATTTCCAGTTATATTTAAGTGGTCATATTTGTACTGTAGTCAGCAGCTATGGATAAAGACGCAGGTATAAATGTGTATGCTCCTTTACAATTCATGTTGTGACTTTGGCCAGGATCTTTCATGATGAGGATAGCCTGTTCTGCTAACATATCAACTGCACATTGCTTCATTTTATGGGAAGCTGCAGTGGAAGCCAGCTCGTAGTTAGCTGAAATTTGTCAGTCTGAGGAGTGAAAGTATTTCTCAATTTCATGTTCTGGGAAACTTAACCCTGAATTAGAAAAGCACTGGGTCACTTATACTATAATAGTAACTGAAAATACTTTTACCTCTTATAAAACTTGCTGTTTTGAGTCCTATTTGATAAAATGGAAAAAATAGATAATTCATCATGTACCATTAATAAAACTATTTTACTTGACAAAATGACTTGAACATTTTATTCACCTTATCAAGAATTTGAGCATATGTGTACATTCATTTCATATTTCATGTTTTAATTTGAGATTTTAATGCATTTATTTTTTAATTAGGCAGAGCCTCTAAATATAGAACAACTTTCAGATAAATGCTTTTGTGTTTATGTCTTAACATGCCATTGGCATTGTTCAAGACCTTGATGTCCATTAGCTACGGTGCACTAGGAATTTGCTGTTCATGGGTCATATATTCTACTTTCATGGAGTTAAAAAAAAATGTAAATTCTAAGTTTCTTCAGAACTATCTATCAAGAAAACAAACCTCTTGGGTTTTAATCTGGCAAACCCTTTGCACATTGTCTTATGTTTGACAAGACTTGAATTACTTGCAGCATATTTGATGATAATCACACTTGGCCTTTGTTTCATCCTTGCAGGGATTTATTGTGTAAATGCTGGGTATTAATAGAGTAATTAGGCATATCCTATAAAATGGAACCAGCACTTGTTCCTTATCCCGCATGCCAGGAACTATTACTCATCTTCTGCCTTTTTCTACAAGACTGAGAACTAATTAGAGTCATTTAGCAGCACTCTCTGAGCTCAGGCTTTTCATAATCACTCATCATCCATTTGTGATTGAAGAGATTACTCTGTGAAAATGTTGACCAGTTGTAATGTGAAAAAGTTTGGCTGAAATAAATTGTTGAATGAATGCAAATGTTAATGAACACATGCTTAAATGTTGTAAACCTGTCATTATTCCACTGTGAAATGAAAATGAATCATGGACCGATGGTTTTTGTAAGTTATTTATGTTGTAACGTGATATTGTTCTGTAGCATAATTATGATGAAGAAATTAAGTACAACCTATATCTCTGTAACTTCTATATCCTTCATTGTGATGGTATTTTTTTTTATTTATTGTTTTCACGTGTACTAAGATACATGTTATGCATGCTATACAGGCAGATCGTACCATTTAAAGTACATAAGGGTAGCAGAAAAGAGTGCAGAATACAGCGTTACAGAGGCAGAGAAGGTGCAGAGAGAGAGAGATCAGAATTAACATTTGACAGGTTCATTCAAAATCTGATAACAGCAGGGAAGAAGCTGTTTTTGAATTTATTTGTACATGTATTCAAACTTTAATGTCTTCTGCCCGACACAAGAGTAGAACCAGGCAGGAAGGGTCTTTGATTATGTTGATTATTTTCCTGAGGTTGCAGGAAATATAGATGGAGGTAAAAACAAAGACTGCAGATTGCTGGAAACCAGAATCTGGATTAGTGGTGCTGGAAGAGCACAGCAGTTCAGGCAGCATCCAAGGAGCAGCGAAATCGACTTTTGGGCAAAAGCCCTTCATCAGAACGTCAATGGATGGAATGCTGGTTTGTATGATGGACTGGACTGTGTTCACAATTCTGGATTAGTGATGCTGGAAGAGCACAGCAGTTCAGGCAGCATCCAAGGAGCAGCGAAATCGACGTTTTGGGCAAAAGCCCTTCATCAGGAATAAAGGCAGAGAGCTTGAAGCGTGGCGAGATAAGCTAGAGGAGGGTGGAGGTGGGGAGAAAGTAGCATAAAGTACAATGGGTGAGTGGGGGAGGGGATGAAGGTGATAGGTCAGGGAGGAGAGGGTGGAGTGGATAGGTGGAAAAGGAGATATCAGGTAGGACAAGTCCAGACAAGTCATGGGGACAGTGCTGAGCTGGAAGTTTGGAACTGGGGTGAGGTGGAGGAAGGGGAAATGAGGAAACTGTTGAAGTCCACATTGATACCCTGGGGTTGAAGTGTTCCGAGGTGGAAGATGAGGCGTTCTTCCTCCAGGCGTCTGGTGGTGAGGGAGCGGCGGTGAAGGAGGCCCAGGACCTCCATGTCCTCGGCTTGGGAAGAGTAGTTGCCATAACATATTATGATACATCCAGATAGGATGCTTTTTATGGTGCATCTGTAAAAATTGTGGACATATCGCATTTACAAACCCTTCCTGCTGTTTAGCATAGTGTCATGATGTAAATTATTTAAGTATATCTTACCAAAAACACTAAGCCTTGCCACTTCAGGTAAATTTCTTGTAGATGTCCAACTATAAAATTGAACTTGCAGGAAATGAAAATGACCATCACACTTAGGTGCTACTGGCTACAACTTTGTTTGGTCCTGAGGGAAGCTGAGTCCCAAGCGGCTTGGACAATTACAAAGGCTTATTTTACACTGTTTATCTACCTGGACACTTCTTTGATATTGGGTGGAATTGCAGTTAAAAATATGAAGTTGTTGCTTTGATGTTCGGATAACTGCACTTCCTTCATATCTGCTGTTGCTGCTTTAATCTAGTCCAGAATGAAAATAGGATACATTCAATGTTTCGCTGACTAGACACTTCCTAAATCTTTTGTGTTCATGAAATGTTCGCACAATAGTTGCCGTGGTAGTATTCATTGTGTATGTGAATAAAAAAAAAACTGAACGGTCAAAGAATCATGACTTTAAAGATCATTCATGAATGATTGCTTTGATTAAGGCCTCAAGCACCTGACATTTGTGGTATAATAGATTGCTTGTATTCCTGATTAGATTGTCAGATATAAAATTATCTACTGAGTCTTTGTTTTATCTGAACCTTTTTATAAGAATTTATCATTTACTCTGGAACTTGTATAATAAAAGCAGTTTTATAAATGGTGTAATGTAGCAAAGAATGATGGCAAAGCCACAATCAAACAGACAAGCGTCCGAATCTCATTATCTACTTTGGAAGGGCCGAAGTTAAGATCTTAGAATGTATTTTTTATCTGGAGGATAAACCTATGAAAACCTACTTCTTTTGTAATGGGTAGTTCTCAAGAAATGTTTATAGGTCAGGTGCATTTCGTAATTTTCATTACTATTCCTTTAATTACTAAAAAAGGTAAATAAGCTTAGTCTCAAAACAGCCTTGTGAAAGACCACATCAATAGAAAGTGGTACAGGATGCTTTCAGTGACAGTGAGCCAAAACACACACAGCACTGCTTAAAGCAGATGACAAGATCTGAAATAATAACACAAATGACCCTTTCAAATTTGACAACATCCTTCCAATAGGAGGGAGACCAAAACTGCACCAATATTCCAAACTTAAATTTAATAGCAAGTACCCAACCTAAGATGTTAAATATTTTTTGTCCATTGTTATCAGTCTTGTAACAAATAATTAGCTTAAAACTGCCAACTGGCCCAAACTGCCAATATTTTTCCAACCCTTCAAATAGTGGTCTGACCCTATTCCCCAACCCTCCTAATATTGATATTTGTCTTTGATCCCCAATCCACTAAGCTGTGGCTTTTCCCTGTTTCCTCCAATCTGTGGCCTCCCACATGCCTTTCCCGACCCATTCTTTCAGCACTTCCTTTGTCTGGCTTGCATTCATATTCAAGATTGAAGTTCAATCCGAAATTGGATCTCAATGTAAAAGAACTGTAGGTCCTGATACTTCAGAAGTTCTGGAGGTTTTAACACTCCATATTTTTAATTTTACGTGCTCCCACTCACCATTCCTGCTCCTGAACTCTTGCCTCCTTGAGGGTATGAAGAAAAGCAGCCAGACAAGAAGCTTTAAAAGTAATTTTCAAAAAAAAGGGATTGTTAAAGCCGCAGCATTTTGAAACATTTAGGATTTACACTAACGACATCAGAACTCCAGCTTGAGATGAGTTTGGAATTTGAAAGAGAGTGCAGACCAAGAGAGGAAAGTAGAAATTGAGTGACTTGGGGAGTGAGCTTGAAGAAGTTTCAATTTGGGGAATGGGAAGAGACTGCAATTCTGAGATCAGCAGTTGGAAGATTGGGATCCTCTGTGGGCAGCACTGATGAGCTCAAAGTTTGGGTGAAGATTTGTAGCTCGGGTGCTCGTTGTTGTGGTTCTGTTCGCCGAGCTGGAAATTTTTGTTGCAAACGTTTTGTCCCCTGTCTAGGTGACATCCTCAGTGCTTGGGAGCCTCCTGTGAAGCACTTCTGAGGTGTTTCCTCCGGCATTTATAGTGGCCTGTCCCTGCCACTTCCGGTTGTCAGTTTCAGCTGTCCACTGTAGTGGCCGGTATATTGGGTCCAGGTCGATGTGTTTGTTGATGGAGTTTGTGGATGAGTGCCATGCTTCTAGGAATTCCCTGGCTGTTCTCTGTTTGGCTTGCCCTATAATGGTAGTGTTGTCCCAGTCGAATTCATGTTGCTTGTCATCTGCGTGTGTGGCTACTA
>NC_057735.1:25060353-25073592 GCF_004010195.1 Chiloscyllium plagiosum
CAGGAAGACAGCTAATGATCCGCATCCACGAACATCAACTAGCCATGAAGCGACACGACCAGCTATCCCTAGTAGCCACACATGCAGATGACAAGCAACATGAATTTGACTGGGACAACGCTACCATTATAGGGCAAGCAAAACAAAGAACAGCCAGGGAATTCCTAGAAGCATGGCACTCATCCACAAACTCCATCAACAAACACATAGACCTGGACCCAATATACCGGCCACTACAGCGGACAGCTGAAACTGACGACTGGAAGCGGCAGGAACAGGCCACTGTAAATGCCGGAGGAAACACCTCAGAAGCGCTTCACAGGAGGCTCCCAAGCACTGAGGATGTCACCTAGACAGGGGACGAAACGTTTGCAACAAAAATTTCCAGCTCGGCGAACAGAACCACAACGACACTGATGAGCTTTCTAAGGCATCAATGATACATCATCACTGTAGAGGAATGTCAAGAGGATGATTGCCTTGTAGGCTGCAACTTTTGTGTCCACCTGCAGATAATGGTTCTTCAAGATTTATCCATATGGTTTCCAACATGAGAATCTGAACTGGTGTCAAGCAAATATGTGTTGCTTGTACTTGACTCTCTCCTCCATCTTCTCAGTGGTATTTCTCAACATAGTCAATAATGGCCTTCCACTCGGCCTTCAAAGTGAATGCAAGCTTTAATAGGTTTTCAACCTCATGGCTCAAAGTGAATACCAAAACCCCAGTTGTGACCATAACAGACCTCTAACGTACAGGGTTGGGTGTCAGCTGGGTAGTAGGTAGAATACCAGAGGGATTAAGGGAAAGGTGCCAGGTAAGAAGGCTATTGGGTGTCAACTGGGAAAGATGCCACAGTATAGGGACTGCAGGTGGCAGAGGGACCAAGAAAGTAAAGCAGTCTTTAGAGTAGGTTGAGATGGGTGGGAGAAGTCAGGTCTACTTGAGGAAAGGGTGTGTGTCTAGTGGCAGGGAAAGGAGATTTGGGTGTAGAGCAGAGGGAGGTTAGCTGTGGAGGTTGGGGGAGATCGGGTATGAAGTTAGGAGAAGGAGTGACGTTGTCCAGTAGTGGGGAAAGCGGGCTTGGATGCAGAGCAGGGGAGGGAGGGTTGAGGTGTGAAGCAGGGCAAGAGAGAACCATGTGCAATGGCAAATGAATGGGACTCGGGTGCAGAGCAAGGGAGGAGGTTGACAGATTTGAGAGCAGGGAAAGGAGGGAGTCGGCTGTCAGTGAGAAATAGGATGGGGTTTGGGGGGGGGGGTGTCAGATCCTGTGTGGAGAGTGGGGTGAGGTGTGGGTCAGGGTCTGAAGGTAGATGTGCAGTTGGAGAGGTGTTAAGTTAGGTATGGGGTCGATTGAATATTTACTGGGGAATATCACGTAGCTAAGGTTAGTTTCGTCACCTGGGTTTCTTAATTTTTGCTATTAAGTCTGTGATTTACCATATTATCATGTTTCTTTTTGAAGTGTTTTGATCTCTATGAAGCATCATAATTGTTAAACTGAGATTTAAATTTCCGGTCATCTCAAAGAATCACTTAACAAGGTTTCACCTTGAAACTTTTTACTGTAACAGCTGAAGTAAAATCAACATTATTTAAACATTAGCTAGTTGGCAACTTATACATTAGGCTACGTAAAAGCCAACTCATCTTTAATTCCTAACACAACAGAAAACCCCACACTGTGTTTGTACATTGCATCTCACTTTCTGCAGAATTGTAGTCTTACAAGAACCAGTCCATGTTTACTCTCAGCTTCCAAGAAGCTTGCTAGTTCCCATTTCAATAATTCATAACATTGCATGTCCATTGGAAGTCATTTTTGTCATCTCCTGGACTTGTATCCTGATCCCCATGCCCATAAGACCCCCTTTCATTCTCACTGCAGGACTTAGAATGTGGGGACTTCTTATATTATTAGCAATGACCACTGCTCCCAATGCCGGTGCTGGACAGTCAACCTGTCTAAGGTGGGACTACTTCTCAAATGAGGCTAAAATCTTGCCCTCAGCCAAGTAATACACTATTGAACAAAGTAGATTTTGTTAAAGGTAGCACAATAACCTAGTGTTTAGGTTATTGAATAACTTGATAACCACATATTAGGAAGAAATTGAGTGTTGTTTTATCTGAATTATTGCATTTCAAATTACATTTGCCCTTTATAGAAAAAGCTGATCAAATCTATTGAATGACACTTTTTAATCTGATCTGCAGTTGAGATATTGGTGTGCAGTTGATCTACAATATATTGTGTATTTTTATTTTGTAGATCTTCGAGCGGATTCTCTTCATATGGGCCATTCGACATCCGGCAAGTGGTTACGTTCAAGGAATTAATGATCTGGTCACTCCTTTCTTTGTAGTGTTCCTTTCAGAGCATGTGGGTAAGTTTATATAATTTATTCAGACTGATAATTTATAAAAAACTTTTTTTTACTGCCATATTTCTATGTCGAAAGAAAATAAATAAATCCAGTCGTTAGATAACATCTGGAATACTGTAAGAAGTTCCAGTCTCCATGTTACAGAAAGGAAATAGAGACTGTGGAGAGGACGGAAGAAACATTTGCAAAGATAATATCAGAACCAACAGTGTAAATCCACCGGGAAAGACTAAACAGGCTTAAGCACTTTTCTCAGGAAACGAGAATACTGAGAACAACCTAGAAGAAGTCTTTAAATTTGAGGGAGGCTGATAGAGTAGATGTAGAGAATTTGTTTCATTTGTGTGGTATTCCAAAACTGGGGTCAGTCAGAAATAAATCCACTAGGAATTCAGGAGAATCTTCTCTGTCCAGAGAGTGGTTAGAATACGGACCTTAACATCAAGTGGAATAGTTGCTACAAATAGCTTAAATGCCTTGAAGGAAAATTTAGTCAAGTGCATGGAGTTGAAAATAAGCCTAGTCAGATACAGTGAAAGAAGGATCATGTGGAGCACAAACACCAAGACAAACGTGTTGCGCTAAACAACCTATTCCTCTCCTATATGTTCTACTAAAAGTCAGATGCCTTTATTAACTTTTATGTAATAACAGGGGGAGTGATGAATATTTAAAGAAAGCCAGGTACACTGTTTTCTTTAAGGGAAGAAATATTCCAATGTAGTTGGCTACTTTTCAAACAATCATAGAATCCCTACAGTGTGAAAACAGGCCATTTGGCCCAACAAGTTCAAATCGACCCTCCGAAGAGTAACCCACCCAGACCCATTCCACCTACCCTATATTTTCCCCTGACTAATGCATCTAACTTACGCATCCCTGAATACTATGGGCAAATTAGCATGGCCAGTTTACCTAATGTGCACTTTGGCCTATGTGAGGAAACCGGAGCACCTGGAGGAAACCCACGCAGACACGGGGAGAATGTGCAAACTCCACACAGCCTCCCTGAGGCTGGAATCGAACGCAGGTCCCTAGCATTGTGAGGCAGCACTGCTGACATCTAGGAAGTTCATATTTTTGAAGGAAGTTTTCTTTTGTGAAAACTGATGATTGAAGGAAAATTTGTTTAAACGTCTGCCTTTTGAAAATAAATTTCTAGTTCCTAAGTCTTGGACTGTGGTTCATTTTTCAAAGAGATTAGGGCTAAAGACAGCGAGGAGTTACCACAGTGGAGCAGCCTTAGGATACTGGGCCAGATTTTCTGTAACCCAGACAATAATTATTCCAGTGTAGATGGGACTTGTATATGGGAACCCTGCAGAATCCTCAACATAGCAGAGTCTGAAGGAATGCCCAGGAAATTAAGTGATGTGGAAATACCAGTGTTAGACTGGGGTGGACAAAGTCAGAAGTTAAATGACACCAGGTTATAGACCAACAGGTTTGTTTGAAATCACCAGCTTTCGGAGCACTGTCCCTTTGTCAGGTGACTTGACGAGAGAGCAGCGCTCCGAAAGCTTGTGATTTCAAATAAACCTGCTGTCGTGTGACTTTTGACTAGGAAATTAAAGATTCTGCTGGGCAATTCCTCTAAGTTTGAAGCCCTCCAAAAGTATCTATTTAAATCAGAGTATTTGGAGGATTCTAATGAAATTAAATAATTTCACTTGGGGAAAAGTAGAATATTAAATACATGGTCTAATTCCTGAGTAACTATTCAACAGATCCTGTACTTACCTCACACACTCCTAGCCATACCTTCCCTATACCCCATGCATACCCAGCCCCTAACTGAGCAACACCCAGGATCCAACACATCCACCCCTCCTTCCTCTCATTGCCAGATGTGATCCGATACCCCACCTTACTGCCTGATACAGTCCGACCCACTTCCCTCTCCCTTCACTCTGCAACCCTCCCCCGGATCAGACTCGGCCCATTCTGACCAGACCCAGTCCAACATTAATCTCCTCCTCCCATGTCCAGACCCAATTTCTCCCATCCACCCATATCATCCTTAAACATTGCGTGGCACCCTATCCACTTTGCATCTGATCTGCTTTTCATTAGCAGCCTACCTTCTACCCAGCTAGCAACTTACTTACCTGACTTGCCACCTACTTCCCACTGACCTTGCACCCTACCTATCTGACACCTTCTCTCTCAACTCCTTAACATCATACTTTCCCTAAATCAGGATCCCAGTCAGATGATTGCTGTGAATATATGGTACAGTTTGCCTTCTCCTGCAATTCTTCTATAAATTGTCAGAATATAAGTACAGCTCTGCATTTGTGAAGGAGCACTGATCAAAATCTCCTCTCAGAAGGATGGAGCTCCATTCTTTAGTAAAAAGGAGCCAAAATGGCAATCTGTGTGCGATTGTCAGTTCTCGGAAAGTCTGGCTCATAGTGTTTCTGCCTAAGAGAGTCAACACCAGTAAGTTGTGCAACCTTTACTGCTCAAATCTAGAAATTTCTTCTCATTATAAGACAGAAGACATTCCCTTTGTTACAAACAGACCTGTTTTCTGGAAGACCTTTTTTAATGTTTGTACGTGTTAGGGGAAACTTGATCCTAGTATAATGTGTAACATCTTCCTACACACGTCAAACTAGGCTATCAATGCTTCTTTGAAATAAGAGCATATCGGATCTCTCTGGGAAGGAACTGTTCAGTGTAACACTGCCCAGATGATTTGTGATGTAGAAGCATTGTGATCGTCGAAAGCTGATCCCAGCGAATAACTCAGTTACACCTCTACAAAGTTCATTCTTGGACAGTTTTTTTTTGATAATTCAGTTCTGTTTGCTTTTTCTAGTAGAAGGACAATGTGAAATAGTCTTGTTGAGTACAAAACATTTTTAGTTTGACCTCTTGTAAGACCTTTTATGAAAGGGTAGACAATAGCCTAGTGAATTGATCGCTAGATTATTAATCCATGGGCACCTGGGTTTGAATCCTTGGCGTTAAAATTTTGAATTAAATAATAATCTGGAAGTAAGTATCTAATGATAACCATGAAACCATTGTTGATTGTCTGATAAAGAAGTCTGGTTTACCAATATCCTTTAGGGAAGGAAATCTCCTCTCCTTACCTGGTTAGGGTTACATGTGACTCCGGACCCACAGCAATTTGGTTGACTCTTAACAGACCTCTAGGCAATGAATGCTAGCCTAGCTAGTGACACCCACATGCCATGAATTAATATAAAAATAAAGAATGTATGACACCTTTGTGATTGTTCCCACAAAATTTTTCTTTGTTATTTAGTTTGATGTTTTCATGCTTGTATTTTCTATTTAATTGATTGATTTTAAGCAAAGAAGTAGAATTTGTTGAGTTCAGGAATTTTTGTGCACTAAGATTGAGTTAATAGGAGATGCAAAGCTGAAACAAAATTGTACATAATCGAGAGGCAGTAATTCGAGCCAACTAATTTACTTGAGCAGTTTTTTTTAATTGTGAATATGGGAATACTTAAGAGGAAAACCTCAAACAAATTGTGACTGTAGGAAATAAGATAGGGTTTGAACACGTGTAAATAAATCCGATTTATTATAGACAATGTCTTTGTGACATATATTTCAGAATATTAAAGGAGCAGTGCGTGCTGAAAAATGTTCATCTGCATGCTATGTAATTCATGAGCGTGCCTGCAAAATGTTCTCTGTGGCCATTGTTGCAGTTCTAAAATAGTTTTTGAAGCAGTTTTCTTTTGACTATTCCAGGACTCCTGAGACTGGCTGAAACTTCAGCATACAGACAATACATCATCTTTAAGTAAAAGGTAGAATCAAAGGAGCCATGTCTATAATTTTAAACATTTAATTGAAAAATATGAGGACTCAAATGAAATGTTTTTTTTAAAGAATAGAGATTAAAGTTTAAATTATTAATCGTACTGTAGTCAGTATTCGTGGGCAAGAGACTAAGTAGCCATTGCCGTTGCAGCTATCAAACCAAACTTGAATTATCAAAAAATGGCAAGTTTATCTTATTAGGGGTTCTGTCTTTTTTTTAATATATGTTATAGTCAACTTGATGAAAATATTTTGGCTTGTATCTTAAAATTAAAATGGGAAGGAACAAATGTGCCTTTCACCAAGCACAACAATGATCCTGAAAGGGAGTCTTCAAAAGGCTGCCAAGGAAACCACGTATAGTTTTTTTTCTCGGATGCAAATTCCATCATAGATGTTATGAATATATATATATATGTTTTTAAAAAAGACAAGTTTCTGGAATCAGGGTAGAGCTAGTGACCCTTGAGCTCAAAATTGCCTGAGAGGAAAAGATCATTCTGGAAACGTAAACAACTATCTTTGAGTATTTTTTAATCATCAGAATAAAATGTTTATCAACCAGTGATCAAGAGAAGGCAACAAATATGTATTTTTAAAATCCTTGAAACTAAGATGAAATTTGTATAAGAAACTCTGATTAACAGGCTGAGAGGGAAAAAAAAACCTTAAGGTTAGTGGTAAACCGTGGGCTTTGTTTTTATAAAGCTGTCATAAAAGGAATAAAAGACTAATTTTAAGGTTATTGTGCATAAATTCTGCATTACTAAAGAAAGCGTGCTCAGTATTTTGTTAAGTACCAGTGAAGAATGTTGGCTGGTTTTTTATTTTATTTTCCAAGATTTTAGCTTTTATTTTGAAGCATATTAGCTGTTAATATATTAATTTAAATTCAAAAACTTTGACTGTTTGCTTCTGTGGTTAGAGACAAAATAAAACTGTGCTGGAGTTGTTTTTGAATTAATCCAGCATTATATCCATGCCAGAAATCATCTTGAATTGTGAATGTTTGCCCTTAGTTTGGAGTAGAAAATAATCAACAAGTGGTGCTGATTTTTAATTCTTTCCTTAGCGGAGGAGCAAAAGAAAACTGCTTGCCAGTCTATGCTTCTGCAAGGTAGTAGAGCAGAACTTACTGTCAAAAGAACAGAGTATCTAAATGGCAGTTATTGTTATTTGTGCACAAATTGTATAAGAACATCAAATGAGGGACAATTTACAGTTCACTGTAAAAATCTGAAAGTCAGTCTCTGAATTGTGCAACCTCATATGTTTCTTGAACAGTAGCTTGCTGTCCAACTCTCTGTACAAATACAACTGAATAGTGTGACATTTCTGTATTTAACATGCCAGAAGCAAGTTAGGAGTCAGCTTTCATTTCAAACAAATACCCTTTAAAATTTGTGATCAGTCTTGACGACTGGTCAACAATTTATGTGGCATCAAAAAAAGCTATAAGTGTGGTATCTCATTTCTTCAACTAGTAAATGTTGTTTTAAAATTTAGGGTGGAGATTTTATAAAGGCAAAATTAGAAAGGAGGATACCCATCTTTGAACTTCTATCAGGGATAGATACGCAGTTGCTTCAATAACAAATTGTTTATATGATTCCCAGATGAAAGAATGTAAGGAAGTTGCTAACCAGAGGGCAACCTTAGTGGATCTAGCAATTGTAGGCAAGAGAGTCTTAGAGTTTAGATCAGAGTGATGCTGTAAAAGCACAGCAGGTCAGGCAGCATCTGAGGAGCAGGAAAATCAATCTTTTGGGCAAAACTCCATCAGGAATGGAAGCAGGGATCCCTGGAGGTTCTGCCAGTATTCGTGATGAAGGGCTTTTGCCCAAAACGTTGGTTTTCCTGCTCCTCGGATGCTGCCTGACCTGCTGTGCTCACATCTGCAGTCCTCACTTTTGCCTAAGAGAGTCTTAGAGACATAAATGACTTAAGTTGATCACAGAATTCAAGGGGTTATTTTAAAAGTGAAAGATGATTATTTTACATTGCTGTTTGGAACATCTCAAGTGTGCTAATTGTCAAAGAGATGGGCCTGTGAGAATTAAAATTTTCCTTCATTTAATGGATACTGTGTCCACCCTATCTGCTCACAGAAGCATAGAAATGTTGACTTCTCCACCTCCTGATGCTACCTGGCTTGCTGTGTTCAGTTTTCAGCAAGAGCAGAAGTTTTTGAGTAACTGCAGTGGTTAAAAGAAACAGGTAACTTGTGATGAAACCTAACATTTAGATAAAAAGTCACAGTTGTGAGGTTTTGAAGGAAGTTTGGAGGATTGCTTCAACAAAAGGAGCTGAAAGGATCCCAATGAAATGTCATGCCTTAGCAAGTGAATGGTATATTGTGAAGAACTGAATCTAAACTGGTCCAGCCATATAACTACTTAGGCTTTAAAGGGAGGCTAGAAGCTGAGATTCTACATAAATTAATCCCCTCCTGAATCCCCAGTGCCAGTTCTACAAGGCAGAAGTCAGGATTTTTTATGCTTGCCATTTTCCTAGATAGGTGGAGCTCTAGCAACAATCGCAAAAATGGGCTCTGTCTAGGGAAAACCTGCATGCTTGTTGCCCACCCCATCTACCAACTTGTCACATCAATTAACATTCACTCATTCTGCCACCATTGCACAGTGATAGCACAGTATACTAACTACAGCAGCTCATCCCAAGATGGTACCTCCCACTCCTGTAACCTCTGCTGTTTCAAACAACAAAGGCAGCTGGTGCATGAGAATGCTATCATCTGCAAGTCCTACTCCAAACTGTATACCAGCCTGGCTTGGAACTGCATTTCTGGTTCTTACTGGTCGATGAGTCGTTCCTTCTGACAAACAGCACTAAGAGTTAAGCTACATAACATGAACTGGAATAGTTCAGGAAACATCTCATATTCATCACGTTGAGAGCAGTTAGACATGGACAATAAATGCTGGCCTAGCCAGTGAAATGTCCATTTCATTAAGAAACAAATAGATCAAAGTGAATTTGAGAAGGCTATGGCATGCCACTGGCTTGATCCCAGTTGAAGTGAATGAATCTTTAAGTTTAAAGGGATAATTTGGGGGGAAACGCAAGGAAAATCTGGTTTATAACATAAATAGTTAGAAACTAAAATGTCATGTTAACTGTATTTTTAACAGCACTTAAAAATCAGGAGAATTAAACAGGACAGACTTCCAAAACATGAAACCAGATGGATCCAACACACCATGCTTCTATAGATTACCAAAAATGCACAAACCAGGGGCTCCCCCCAGACCCATAGTCTCCCTACCTGATACACCAACATACAGACTAGCCAAAGAACTCCAAAAACTAGAACATCTAATTGAAGATTCATGCCACTCTATTCACTTCACCACGAGTTCCTGAACACCAAGATAGAAGAGAAAGAAATAGTAGTCTCCTTTGATGTTACAGCCCTTGTCACATCAATTAACATCGACCTGCCCAAAGACACACTGGCATCACTACTAGGAAAACCAGGACCACAAACATCGGAGCGCCAACTTCTTCAACAAAGACGACATCCTCAAACTAATGGACTTGTGTCTCACTGCCCACTTCACATTCAATTACAAAACCTACAAACATGTCAATGGAACACCTATGGGATCACCAATATCAGGGATCATAGTGGAAGCAGAAATGCAGACATTTGAACAAGCTTCCCTCAAACCTAAACTTTGGGTCCACGACGTAGATGACATCTTTCATCACAAAACAGAAAAAATTAGAGGAAACATACAATACCATCAACATCCTGACAGGCGTAACATTCACAGAAGAGAAGAACAACAACAACAACAGAGTCCCATTCCTAGATGTGACAGTTGAACGTACAGTTAATGGAGAGCGTCAAACCAGCATCTACAGAAAAATAACGCACATGGATCAAATACTTAACTTCAGAAGCAGTCATCCCAATACCCACAAACTGAGCTCATTAAGACATTATTTCAACAAGCTACATCACGCTGCCACATCCAAGAACTGCAAAAAGCAGAAGGACAATATCTATACAACGTTTTCAAGAAAACGGGTACCCAATAAACACAATCCGCCGATTCCTCAGGAACAAACCTAAACAAGCAGACACATTGCAACCAAAAACTATAACCACATTACCTTACACCAAAGACATACCAGAAATGACTTGCAGACTACTCAGACCACTTGGCATCATGGTAGCCCACAAACCTACCAGTACACTTAAACAGTGATCAATGAACCTAAAGGATCCAATAGATACCACCAGCAAAACTGACATCATTTACAAGATACCATGCAAGAAATGTAAAAAAAACACTACTTTGGACAAACTAGCAGTAAACTTGCCACCAGGATACGTGAACACCTACTGGCCACGAAAAGACATGACCTACTATCACTAGTTTTCATGCATACAGACAAAGAAGGACACTACTTTGACTTGAATAACAAACACTTCCTAGGACAGGTGAAACAAAGACACACACAAGAATTCTTTGAGGCATGGCATTCTAACCAGAACTCAATCAATAACTACATTGATTTAGACCCTATCTACCTTTCCTTGGGAAAAAAAGAAGCGAAAATAACATCACCCACCTTAAGAAACCAAGACTTATAAATAGAGAAGCGGGACATATCGCCAGCGCTTCACCAGAGACTCTCACTTACGATAATACCTAGTATGGTGACGAAACATCTGAAAACAAACCTTCAAGCTCAGTGAGCTAACTTAGGTACTTAGTATTTGATATTTACATAATAAAGTTGTTTTGTTAAAAATATTAAATCATGGTGTAATTTCATTCAGCTAATTTCTATTTTAATTTCGCTTCAAACATTAATGGTCCCTACCATAACAATGTGTCCAGGCATTGCCCACCTCCCCACCCCCCCCCCCCCCCCTTATAAATCACCTACCTCCCTCTGCATGAGTAATGAACTTGATGTTGTGGAGCTGTATTCATATTTGTGAATGTGAAGTCTTGTGGTTGTATCCATATGCCTATTAATTCATGTATGACTTATTTTTTCCCAAGTTTATATAAAAGTTGCAAAACGTGTAACGTTATTGGTAATTGTTTCATTTGGGAAGTTTTTTTTGCTAAATGTAGTGATGTTAGTTTATGGTTCCCTACTGGGATCATAACACATAATAGCTGTCTTTCAGTGCAAATTTCCTTGTGTGCTAACAGCAGGGAGCACACAAGCAATTTGTATCCACTGATCCAAAGAAAGCTAATCTTGCACTGTTCTAAAAAGTGTTTGATGTGCATGAATGGTTTTCAAAGCATTAATTACACTTGAGGTTTTAGATAGTTGTTAAGTGCTGTTGTGGTGTGTACTGCCCCTGTGCTTTTTAATTATTGTTTTATTCATTATTTGCTATAGAAATTGTTTCTGCTCCCATAAGGAATCAAGTATTTTTTGTGAAATGTCATTATAAATTTCAATAAGGTATTTTGAAAAGGTCTTATTTTTAAATTGTCGACCTGTTCTTAAAAGAACTTTATTAGTAATTATGTCCAATTTGAAAAATAATTAGAACTTTATGTGCCGATGTCTGCCTTTGGAGCTCTTGACCTCAACAAATGCTTTACTCGCTCATTCTAAATAATTTCCCCAGTCTATGATTTCCATCTTCTCTTCCTGAAATCCAAGCACAGAACCTGAATTTATGTAACACACAGCTGTTTGATCATCTTCCACCTGATCTGACCAGACTGTACTGAGTGCTATTAGATCTATTCTCTGCTGTTAGATTGATGCGGTATTCCAGATTTCATCTTGGAAGGATAAGTTCAATTCCAACTTCCTTAATCACTAATAACCATTGCTTTAAAGCCTTTTTGAACTCCTTTTCTACAAACCTCTCCAAAATGATCTGCTGTTCTTTGACATAAGATTAAACCATCTTTCAGCTGCTTCTGTTGTCTCCTGTAATGTACTCTCCTTGGGCAGTACTCAAACTGGGGGTGAGGTGAATTCATCGTAACCTCAGGTAGCTGCTGAAAAAAACATTGGCAATGCAAAACATTCAGATAAGATCACAGTGTGCTTTACTTGAAGTAGTGACCATGGGAGACAGAATCTTTAAGGAGCTACATCTCTAAGACAGATATTGTGACCGGTGTTAATGCTCCAACATGTCCAATCTTGTGGGTCCCATAATGTGTCCCCTCCAAGGTGTGTAAACAGGTTCAATGTTTTATGTTTATAATGGGCAGCAAGAACAAACTGGATGAAGCAGCCATTGTATCCTGGAATGAAAAAGTTGGAAAAACAAGAAGCTAGACACTGAATTTTCACTGAACCCCAAAAAATGAGCAACCAAAATTTACACTTCAAGAGCTATGGGATGGAGAGAGACTCTGAAAAATATCCCAGTCGTTGGTAAACCTGTTATGAGAGAATAGGCTTGAACTGAATACAAGTGCTGGGACCCTGACGTAAGTCTGGCTGCCAGTCCTAGATTAAGACTGAGAATTGCGAGTGCTAAAATAACATGATCCTGATCTTCTATTTGACACAAGTGGGCACTTTGACCTTTTTCTTCTCTGTGCTATGAGTAATAGTTACATTGTTCAGCTAAGTGCAGTGGCTGAAATTGGATTGGGTGTCCCAGACTTGTGACAGTTTTAGGGCTTTGCTGATTTGATTTTGATGTGTAATCTTCACAGGTGAGTGTTTTCTAAGAAGTTAATCTTAACTATTTTTCTGCTAAAACAAATGATTTTATCTAGAGAAAGTAGCAGCTTCAAGTTCTGTGCAGTGAACCTGACAGAAACAATAAAATCCAGAAAATATGTTTCTGTTTTTCGTCATATATTGCTTCAGCAATCTCAGGCATTGCAGTACAGAAGCAAAGGTAATCAGGTAACATTCTATAGGGGAACCTCGATTATCCGAATGAGATGGGCGGGCACTATTTCGTTCGGATAATCGATTATTTGGTGAATTGATTAAATGCCTTTGCTCTGCTGCTTGGAGTTTTTAAAGTCTGCTCCCTGTTGAGATAAGGCAACAGCACAGCCCGTGA
>NC_057735.1:25073644-25126354 GCF_004010195.1 Chiloscyllium plagiosum
CCGACCCCAAGCCCTGTCCACTCCCACTCCCTCTTCTGGGCAGCCGGACTGTATGCCATCAACAAGACTGCTGCTGCAGTTGCCTTTATGGTGGTAAGTCTCCAAATAGCACGCACACACAGCCAAAAACACAACTTTATTACTGTAACTTATTGAGAGGTTCTACCTTTGCCCTGCACAGGACAGTGTTGGAGAGATTGTCTGGGAAAGGGGGGCTTAGGGTACACCTCTCTGTAGAACTCCAGGTAAAGTGTGGAGAGAGAGAGGGTGGGAGATCAGTCATTTAGAGACTGTGCCCATTTATTCTCTGTAAACAAAAGACGCAGTCACTGTTGGAAACACATTTTGATTTCATGTTTCTGTCGGGACCTCCTTTGGATAATCCGATTTTCAGATAATTGGTATTTGGATAATCGAGGTTCCTCTGTATTTGTTTTTTGTTTCTTCTTCTGCCAAACAACTAAAGAAAATAGTCTTCATCATCAAGTAATAGTTATTTAATTGAGTGAGGCATTTTCTGATACTGCGTTTATTTTATTTCCTCTTATGGAGGTGGAGTGTTATTTGGGGAAAGGTAAATGTCCACTGCAGGTACATCAAAGTGAGTAGCACAATGTACAAAAAATGTCTCTGCGATGAAGGATTTCAGTTACATGTACAAGTTGGAGACACCATTGCCTATTTTAGGAGCTGAGGCAATTTGATATAGGTGTCCAAATGAAGGATCTGGACAGAATAGATAAAGAGAAGTTGTGGGCGGCACGGTGGCCCAGTGGTTAGCACTGCTGCCTCACAGCGCCTGTAGACCCGGGTTCAATTCCCGACTCAGGCGACTGACTGTGTGGAGTTTGCACGTTCTCCCCGTGTCTGCGTGGGTTTCCTCCGGGTGCTCCGGTTTCCTCCCACAGTCCAAAGATGTGCGGGTCAGGTGAATTGGCCATGCTAAATTGCCCGTAGTGTTAGGTTTAAGGGGTAAATGTAGGGGTATGGGTGGGTTGCGCTTCGGCGGGTCGGTGTGGACTTGTTGGGCCGAAGGGCCTGTTTCCACACTGTAAGTAATCTAATCAAGTAATCTAATCTAAAGAAGTTATTCTTATGACTGAGAGGGGTGAGAACTAGCGGAGTCGGATATAAGGTAATGAATAGTAGAACCCTTGGCAACATGGGAAAAAAACTGTTTTGTTCATGGGTGTTTAGGATCTGGAAAGTGCTGCCAGAAAGTCTGGTGAAGGCAGTTACAGTTGTGATTTTCTAAAGGGAATTGATCATTTTCTGAAGAGGGAAAAATGAATCCCTGAAAATCAAAATGGTGCCCCAAAAGTTAAATCATAGCCACAGGAAGGTCAAAGTCATCAGGGAGGGAGGGTAAGTGTAATTGTTCTAACTTTCCAGTCATTGGTAGCCCCTTGTCTGTACCTTTGGTGCAATGTAAGTCATGTGATTTGTATATATATATTTTACTAACAGTTAATTTACAGTTTTGAAGTGGAGTATGGGAGTAGGTCTGTATGTCTGAAGTCATGAGCTTCTAAGTGTTTGTGTAGCCCTAGTGATTTTTTTTTTCAAAAAAGCTGTAGAGGAAAGAGTTCTGGTATGTAATCAGGTTTTGAACCTGATCCGGAGTACCCTAGAACTCTGTGGGAAGCTTGGGAAGAGATTGCTGAGCACCTTGCTGAGATATATGTATTCATCGGTAGTCACAGGTGAGGTGCTAGAAGACTGGAGGTTGACTAACGTGGTGCCACTATTTAAGAAAGATGGTAAGGAAAAGCCAGGGAACTATAGACCACTATAGAGCCTGACATCGATGGTGGGCAAGTTGGAGGAAATCCTTAGGAACAGGATTTACTGGTATTTAGAAAGGCAAGGACTGATTCGGGATAGTCGAAATGGCTTTATGCGTGGGAAATTGTCTCTCAAACTTGATTGAGTTTTTTGAAGAAGTAACAAAGAGGACTGAGGGTGGAGCAGTAGATGTGATCTGTATGGATTTCAGTAAGGTATTCGACAAGGTTCTTTATGGTAGACTGGTTAGCAAGGTTTGATCACATGGAATACAGGAAGACCTAGCTGTTGGATACAGAACTGGCTCAAAAGTAGAGGATGGTGGCGGAAGGTTGCTTTTCAGACTGGAGGTGCTGGTCACTGCTTTTTGTCATTTATATAAATGATTTGGATATGAGCTTAGAAGGTATAGTTAGTAAGTTTGCAGATGACACCAAAATTGGAGGTGTAGTGGACAGCAAAGAAGGTTACCTCAAGAGTACAACGGGATCTTGATCAAATGGGCAAATGGGCCAGAAAGTATTCCATTTTGTATAATGTTAAGGGGTGATGACCTACCAGGGGAAAGCCACAGCGGCCAGGTTTCTGGCATTGAACCTGGCTCTGTGGTTCAGAAGGTAAGGGAGCACAGAATTGGAGGACGAGAGGAGATTCAACTGTGAGAGGAATACACAGGAGATTTTGTTGTCGCGAGCGAGAACCCGGATGGTTTCTTGCCTCCCGGCTGTCAAGGTCAGCGATGTCTTGGGTTGAGTCCGTAGGATTGTTAAGAGCGAGGGAGTCGTGATATACATCAGTACCAATAACAGGTAGGGAAAGGGATAAGGACCTGAAAAAATAATATAGGGAGTTAAGTTGGAAGCTAGAAGGCAAGGATGAGCAGAGTAGTAATCTAGGATTGCTACCAGCGCCACATGCTAGTGAGGCTTGGAATAGAGAGCAAGTGCAGATGAACACGTGTCTGCAGGGCTGGTATAGGAGGGAGGGCATCAGATATGTGGATTATTGGGATATCTTCTGGGGAAGGTGGGACCTGTACAAGGAGGACGGGTTGCACCTGAACTGAAAGGGCACCAATATCCTGGGCAGGAGGTTTGGCAGAGCTCTTTGGGAGTGTTTAAACTAGATTGACAGTGGGGTGGAAGCCTGAGCTATGGATCAGATGATGGAGTAGGTTGCAAACAACCAGATATATAGTGTGTGAGGAGGGATGAGCACCTGCTTTGGCAAAGGTGCAGTCAGTATAATGGGGTGAAGTGTGTCTATTTTAATGCAAGAAGTATCAAAAGTAAGGGTGACAAACTCAGAGCATGGATCAATACTTGGAACAATGATATTGTGGCCATGGAGACTTGGATATCACAGGGGCAGGAATGGTTGTTAGATGTTCCAGGGTTTAGATGTTTCATAAGGAATTGGGAGGGGGGGAGGAGGTAAAAGAGGTGAACGAGTGGCATTGCCAATCAGGGATAGTATTACAACTGCCGAAAGGGAGACCGTTGAGAAGGGTTTGTCTAAGGTATAGGTGAAAGTCAGAAACAGGAAAGGAGCAGTCACTGTTCTATGTTCAATGGGCTGACGAATGGCAGATGCAGTTTAATTTAGATAAATGTGAGGTGCTGCATTTTGGAAAGGCACTTAATGGTAAGGCCCTGGGGAGTGTTGCTGATCAAAGATATGTTGGAGTGCAGGTTTATAGTTCCTTGAAAGTGGAGTCATAGGTAAATAGATAGTGAAGAAGGTGTTTGGTATGCTTGCCTTTATTGGGTCCTGCTTTGAATGTAGGAGTTGGGACGTCATGTTGTGGCTGTACAGGACATTGGTAGGCCACTTCTGGAATATTGCATGCAATTCTGGTCTCCCTGCTATAGGAAGAATGTTGTGAAACGTGAAACGGTTCAGAGAAGCTTTACAGAGATGTTGCCAGGGTTTGAGCTATAGGGAGAGGCTGAATAGACTCAGGATATTTCCCCTGGAGAGTCGGAGGCTGAGGGGTGACCTTACAGAGGCTTATACAATTGAAGGGCATGGACAAAGTAAATAAACAAAGTATTTTCCCCGGTATGGGAAAGTCCAATACTGGTGGGCATTAGTTTAAAATGAGAGGAAAAGATTTAAAAGGGATTTAAGGGGCAATGTTTTCATGCAGAGGGTGGTGCGTGTGTGGAATGAGGTGCAAGAGAAGGTGGCGGAGGATGCGTACAATTATGACATAAGGCATCTGGATGGGTATATGAATGGGAACGGTTTTGAGGAATTTTGGTCAAGTGCTGGCAAATGGGATTAGATTAGGTTAGGATATCTGATCGGCATGGACGAGTTGGAGAGAGGGTCTGTTTCCAGCTGTGCGTCTCTATGATTTTGAGAGCTTTTACAAGTGAACCAAGTAACCATTTGTGCATTAGGCTTTTTATTTTGAAGGTCATCGATTGACTTTTTTTACTGTTTAGTTTGCAGAAACACCCGTATCTTGAAAGTAACTTTTGGATTTCAGTCTGGCAGGTTTTAAGAAGTCTCGGCTGAAGCTAGGTGTCTGGAACAGTTGCTCCTGACAAAGAGAGATTATCTGGAACTATTGAGAAATAGGTTACCTCTGAGTAAAGGCTTTAATTTTAAAGTTCCATACCAGACCTATCTGTTTAAACCTTGGAAGAGTTATTTGAAGCTGAACAAGTCCGTGCTTGGTTTTATATGAGGAAGAGACTATCAGAGTATCAAGGCCAGGGAAATGAAGCCACAGTTAAATTGAATTTTATTTTTGATGCAGAAGGGAATTCTTTCTTTGGTATTCTAGTACTGAAAAAGAGGACTATTGTAATTAATGGGATTGTATTTTATTAAGTATTTCAAAATCTTTAAACTTACTTTATTTGTAAATAGCTTGGCTTTTTTTTTAATAATAAACTTCGATTTTATTGCTTAAAAAAAACAGTTTTGCTGCATCACATGCTTGCCTTTTCATGATGTCACCTTGTCAAAACAAAAAACAACCATTTACCAAGCTGTATTTTACACTGGAATCTGACTTTTTTCATAACATCAGCTGGGTTTATAATAAATCTGAGTTGGCAAGATTTTAAATTCACTTGATTTAATAGGGGTCTGTGTATCTTTATTTTTAATGTAATGATCAAGTGATGATTTTGAAATAAAGCAGTTGCATTGTGGTGAAGTAAAATTACATGGAATTTGAAGATGACTTTGAATGTTGAGAGAGTTTTCTACAAATGCAGTATCTAAAAGTAGATTATTTGAAATGTTTGACTAAAGCTGAATGGAGAGAGTTAGCAGATAAATTGAAGGTAGCAGTAAAAGCAGGATGTTGTAAGAATGCAATGCTTCAAGTGAGTATCCAACATTTAGAATTTGAAGAAAGAAAACTTGAAGCTAGAATAAGCTAAGATACAGTTAGCACTTCTTTTATTTAAGAAAAATGAACTGGGAGAGAGAAACCGAAATTAACAAAACTTGAAGAAGAGAGCAAAACAGAGCTAGTTAGAAAGTAAAGAAAAAGGCAGTTGTCAAAGGGACAATACTCAGTGCCTTTGAGCCTATGTATGAAGTGAACCATAAACTTTAGGACAACAAGGAAGAAACCTAATCAGACATTTGTAGAATTTGCAAGGGAGAAAAAACGTCCTGTGGGTACCATGATTCAGATCACCATGTTCGTGGAAAAATTTGAGACGGTACAAGAAATTATGATTGTGGAAGAATTCAGAAATAGCATTCTGTTAAGTTTAAAAACTTATTTAGATGAGTGACACATTTTCAAGATTGAGGAGTACTACTTCTGTCAGCACCAATGATAAGTTGCAGAGGCAATTATAAGTGGAGAGATGGTCATATGGCAATCCTCAAGTAAATGGAAGAAGTAGAAAATCTGCAGCTATTGGGTACTAGATTTAGAGATCAGAGAAAAGGATGCTAAAGAAATGAAGAGGAGGTGCCAAAGCCAAACCGGCCATAGCTAAGCCAGTTGCTGGAAGTTAAAAGGAAGGCTATTTTCAGTGAAGGTCGGAAGTACTTTATCCAAAAACCTCAGACTAACTATTTTAGTATAAAGCATATTTTGGGTTTTTCGCATACACTTGCCTCAAAGGTTTTCTCAAGTCCTTTTAAGGTGTTTAGACAAATATTTTGCTTGGCCTAAACGGCCCTAAAAGCATTTTCTTTTGTTGTGGTTCTGTTCGCCGAGCTGGGAATTTGTGTTGCAGACGTTTCGTCTCCTGTCTAGGTGACATCCTCAGTGCTTGGGAGCCCCCTGTGAAGCGCTTCTGTGATGTTTCCTCTGGCATTTATGGTGATTTGTATCTGCCGCTTCCGGTTGTCAGTTCCAGCTCGGCGAACAGAACCACAACAACAAGCACCTGAGCTACAAATCTTCTCCCAAACTTTGAGCATTTTCTTTTCTCCAAAGGATCCAAATGGATCTGTAGATGTGTTGGGTATGGCCCTTTGTGAGGAAGAAAGCCTTCACTTTTAGGTCTGTTTGAGTCTAGCAAAGTCTTATATTTTTCCCAAAAAGCCCAAAATCAACATGTCTTCACATCCTTTTGAGTCTGTTTTTGAAAAGACCTGCAGACATTAGGTCTTCTCATTTTTCGAATGTGTGGATACGTGTACCAGGAACATCTAAAGTGTCTTCAGAAATAAATGTAGGTATTAAAACTGTAGCAGCAGTACAATTGAAACTTGTTTCCTTAGAATCTACTAAGCAAGGAGAGATAGCTCAGGATTGTCATGAAAATTCTCTTTTGAAGAGTGATGGTATCAGACAGTTAGAGATTGAGTATTTTGTATCAAAAGGAGAGATATTTCAAGGAGATAAACCAACAAAGATATTGAGAAAAAAAGGAGCAAGTCAGTCATTGTTTTGGCTGATCATGCTAATTGTTTTCTGAAGGGTTTAATGAAAGGGAAAGCATTAATTGGAGGTCTCCTTATGCAGAATAAAAACCAAAAGAACTGTGGATGCTCTAAATCAGAAACAGAAGTTTAACACAGAGTTCTGAGGAACGGTCACTGGACCCAAAACATTAACTTTGATTTCTCTTTACAGATGCTGCCAGATATGCTGAGCTTTTCTAGCAACATCAGTTTTTGTTTCTCATTATACAGGGTTGGATTGAAAAGTGATTTGATAATTGGAGAAGTTGTACTTGGAATTGTGAAACAAATTTCTAGCCAAGGAATTGACTTTGTTTTGTGAAATAATCTGGCAGGTTCAAGAATATTTCAAGAGACTCAATTCTATTTCTTTTTGTACATGTAGGTCTTATTTATTGGAACAGCATACCATTAGAATTTTGTTTATTTGGGAATAGATAATAGAAGGGATTTATTCGAATTGTTCATATTTTAATTAATTTGCTGTTAGAATTAGATAAATAAACTGTTACTTGTTGATTTTAAAGTGCATGTCTAGAAGTTGCTGAAGAGTAGGTTAACCACTCTTCATGGATTCTATGGCAAGGCGCTCCTCTTTGGGTGTTTCAATTTTAGTTCTCAGGGGGTCCACCTTTGCTTTATAACATTAGCTGTGATTTCATAAATATGCAGTCAAACTTTGCCTGATATGTCATACATATCAGGTAGTAACCATCAATTAAACCAGTACCCTTAAATTCTGATGCCAGCTTGCAAAAAATCATTTAGCAGGATCATAAAAGATTGCATAGGGTTCCTTTGTAAGATCATAAATGAGAATCAGTTTTTTAATCAGTATGGATGTTTCCATAAGATTTCCTAAAGCAGGGCTTTTGGAAAATTGACTGTAAATTGGTAGTGGAAATGTTAGATTATTTTCTTAACTTACAGTATAGCTAACCTTAAGAAATATAATTCAATCAAGGTTCAAATCTTATTGTCACAAAAATTCAAAGATATGATGACTAGTTTTAGGATAAATTAATTTGCATCTTTCGCTTATCAGCCACAATCCCAAGAAACATGGCGATAGACAGCATGGTTGTGTATGGGGGAGGTTGTGCCTCACTAACTTGGAGTTTTTTGAGGAGGTGACAAAGATGATTGATGAGGGATAAGCAGTTGATGTCTACATGGATGTTGGTAATGCCTTTAACAAGGTCTCTCATGGCAGACTGGTACAAAAGGTGAAGTCACATGGTATTAGTTTGAGCTGACAACATGGGTGCAGAATTGGCTTAGTCATAAGAGACATAAGGTAGCAGTGGAAGGATGCGTTTTGGCATGGAGGGTTGTGACTAGTGACATTCCACGGGTGTCAGTGCTAGGACCTCTACTGTTCATGATCTACATAAATGATTTGAAGGAAAATGTAGCTGGTGTAATTATTAAGTTTTGTAGATAATACAAAGGTTGTGGAGTTACGATAGTGAGGAGGATTGTCAGAGAATACAGCAGGATATAGATCAGTTGAAAGCATGGGCAAAAGAATGGCAGGTGGAGTTTAATGTCTATAAATGTGATGTGATACAATTTTGAAGATGAAGTACAGGTGGAAATTATATAATGAATGACAGAATCCTTAGGAATATTGATGTGTAGACTGAGTTGGACATGTAGGTCCACGGATTTCTGAAGGTTGCAGTGCAGCTAGATAAAGTAATAAAAAAGATTTCTGGCCATTTCATTGGAAGAAGCATTGAGTGTAAAGTTAGACAAGTTATACTGCAGCATTATAGAACTTTATTTACGCCACACTTAGATTATTTGGAAAAGTTCTGGTCACTACACTACCAGAAGGATGTGGATGCTTTGGAGAGGGTACAGAAAAGGTTTACCAGGGTGCTGCCTGCTTTGGGGGATTTTAGGTATGAAAAAATATTGGATGTCTGGGCTTGTTTTCACTGGAACACAGGAGTTTGAGAGGGCAACCTGATAGAAGTTTATAAGATTGTGAGTGGCATGAATACAATGGAAAATAGGAGGCTTTTTCCCAGGGTGGAGGGATCAGTTCCTAGGGGATATATTTGCAGGGGCAAGGGGGTAAATTTAAAAGACTTGTGTGAGGTAAGTTTTTTACACAAGGGGTGGTGAGTGCTTGGAATGCATTGCCAGAGGAGGTGGTGGAAGCAGACACAATACCAGCATTCAAGCAGCACCTAAACGAATATATGAATAGGAAGGGAATTGAGGGATATGGATCCTGTAAGTGAAGGCGGTTTTCGTATAGAAGGGCAAAATGTGTCGCAGTAGGCTAGGAGGGTGAAAGGCCCTGTTCCTGTACTGTATTGTTCTTTATTCATCGGAAAGATGGCTTCAAGTATTGAAGGCGATTGCTAGAATTATTGCCAATAGTGCCCACCTGATTGGATAAGGAAATTCCTTTGTTTATTTTGTCATTGGAGGTGTCCTGAGTAAGTCAACATGATTTAGTCCTTTTAAGCTAGTGCATGGACATGAAGTGAGGACACCACTTAAACTGATTAAAGAAAAGTTGATAAACTAAAGGTCACGAACTATATTTCCAACTTATGTTTTGAATTTCAGAAGAAATCGACCAAAGTATGCAAGTTGGCTAAAATGTCTCTCTTGATAAATCTGTTAATCTGGTGGACATCATGAACTTTAATTGCACAGCACTCTCATCAAATATCTTATATTGTTAATTTTATGATTCAGCATGTCGGCTTTTCATCTTTCGATATCTTTTAACATTTGGAAGTGCCAATTCTATAGGCCAATCTAAAAATATGTAGTTGGCATAGGTCTGATGCAGTTGAAAAGTGTGGCGCTGGAAAAGCACAGCTGGTCAGGCAGCATCTGAGGAGCAGGACAGTCAATGTTTTGAGCATAAGCTCTTCATCAGGGAGCTGGGAGATAAATGGGAGGGGAGTGGGGCTGGGGGGGAAAGTAGCTAGGAATGCGATACGTAGATGGAGGTGGGGCGTGATGGTGATAGGTCGGAAAGAAGGGTGATGCAGACAGCTGAGAAGGGAGATGAACAAGTAGGACAGTTCAAGAGGGTGGTGCTAGGTTCGAAGGTTGGATCTGGGATAAGATTGGGGGAGGGAAATGAAGAAACTGGTGAAATCTGTGTTAATCTTGTGTGGTTGGAGGGTCCCAAGGTGGAAGATGAGGTGTTCTTCCTCCAGGCATCAGGTGGCTAGAGTTTGGCAGTGGAGGAAGCCCAGGACTTGCATGTTCTTGGCAGAGTGGGAGGGGGAGTTGAAGTGTTCAGCCACAGGGTGGTGGGCTTGTTTGGCACACATTCCAGAGATATTCTCTGAAATGTTCTGCAAGTTGCATCCCAGTGTAGAGGAGACCACCCCAAGAGCAATGGACACAGTAGATGACGTGTGTGGAAGTACAGGTAAATCTCTCTAAGGTGTGGAAGGATCCTTTGGGACCTTGGATGGAGGTGGGGGGAGGGGAAGGTTTGATGTAGTTTTTCTTCATATTCACACTTTTTGCATTTGTAGTCTGTTATTTCAACAGCTCGTTGCTTTGTATAGAATTGTGATATAAACTGTTACCAATGGAAGAACTGTGAGCTTAAATAGTTATTTTATATAGGAAAACAGGTCATTGTTATTCTGTAAACTCAGGCTATGATTTACAAAAATGTTTTGAACAGTGTAATATCACGTTTTCAATGGATTCTCAAACTTCTCAAAGGAATTTTATCTTACTTTTCTGATGAAATATCAAATGTGTTAACTTTTATAGGATTAAAGATGTGACGAGGAACATTGTTTCAAATGCAACCATTTTGAGCATTGAGTAAACCACATTTTTGTTCCAACAATGCCCTTCTGAGAGGTTAATTATTTCATGAAAGTAGTGAATTAATAAGATACTTGAGTAAGTCTAAAATCTTTCAGTGCAAGGGGCATCTTTTGACTATTGATCTTATTGATTTGTTTTATCTTAAAGATGTCAATATTTCTTGTGTTATTTTGTGCATAGAAAGAGGATGGATGTGATTTGCCCTATGCAGATTGATTTTTTTTTTCTATTTTGCTGACCTCAGCTCTGTCCTTGTCGGGATCATTAAAAACAATAAACATTTTGTGTTTTCCTTTTTTATTTGAATGTTGGTAAATGTTTTTGACTATCTTTTTTCCAAAGATAATTTAAGTGGTAGGGGCATGGTTGACCCCGGATTTTCTTTGTTCACTGAGCAAACTGATTGCAAAGAAGAAAGAAAATAATTTTCTTTTACATGCGTGATTGTAGTTGAAGGAGAAATTTCCAGTTTCATTTGTGCTTTTTAATCTGGGAGTAACAAGATATTACTGCTGGCTCTTGCTTTCAGATCCAATAGCATTATTCCATTTGTAATATAAGGCTTATTTTTTGGTGACTTCAACAAGAATATAAAGAAGTGCACAAGATTTAACACATTAACTCTGCCTATGCCAAATCTAGATACTTGCTGAATATTTTTAAAGACTTGGAATGATTGCTTCAAAATTATTAATTCAGGTTGCATTTTGAAGATGAGGCACAAAAATATTTTCCACAAGTACTGGTTAACATTGCAAATATTACTTTCTAACTCTGCTTCACTTTTGCATGATGGTTTTTGGAAAGCATTGATTTTTAATTGGTTGAATGTTCAATCATTCATTGGTCTGAATAGCATTAAAAAAATCTTAAAATGCAGAGGTTCACAAAATGTAACTGGATGGCTTGACGTAATCAGGCTAAATAATTTTACCACGTAACTCATTCTACTTAGGATTTAGAGCAATCCTCTCTCTCAGCCTGTTAGCAATTGAATGTTTTTGACTCCTATTTGAAGGTTACAAATGTTGAGTTATGTAAAATAATGTGAATGTTGAAAATCTGAAACAAACACAGGAATAATGTAGGAGGAGAAAGTGAGGTCTGCAGATGCTGGAGATCAGAGCTGAAAATGTGTTGCTGGAAAAGCGCAGCAGGTCAGGCAGCATCCAGGGAACAGGAGAATCAACGTTTTGGGCATAAGCCCTTCTTCAGGAATGATTCCTGAAGAAGGGCTTATGCCCGAAACGTCGATTCTCCTGTTCCCTGGATGCTGCCTGACCTGCTGCGCTTTTCCAGCAACACATTTTCAGCACAGGAATAATGTAGGTCAGGTATGTCATACTGGACTTAGATGTTAACACTGTTTCTGTCTCAACAGTTGCTTCCAGACCTGCTGATTTTCTTAAGGATTTTCTGTGGTTTGTTTCAGATAACTTAGTGTTACAACACGAGGTAAACCCCTCTGCTAATTTAAACCTGACACACAGAGAAGCTCACCTCGCGCTGTATTGAATTTCGAGAGGCAAAGAACCATTTCAGACCTCACATTTTAGAGTAAAAATTAACAATTTTATTCTTTAAGTCCAAAAGAGAACATTAAAACAACAACTCTTTCCAACTCCTTTCTCTTAACCCTATCTTTTACCTCCTGTTATACAATACTGGCCCGATAAATTCCCTCTTAAATTTACGGCAAATCACTTTCAAACTCGGTCTCGTCTTCGGATGTCGAATCTTCTCTGTAGATTTCTCCAGGTTGGCTTCAGTCTTCTGTGCAAATTTCTTATGGACAGGTACCTTTCAGAGAGGTATCTGGCTGGCCTTTGTTGGTGCTTGTTTGTCTGCTTTTTGCTGTTCTCCCCTAGCTGTTCAAAATGTCCAGTTTTATACCCCAAAACATCAGATCATTTCATTGATTTTATGTCATCCAAGCACTAATGCAATTTCAATTGGATTTTGGTCTCTGGGGCATAATTTAAAGTGGCCGAATTTGACTTTGTTATTGTACCATGGCAACACAGCGCCAGTTATTTGTGTCAACCAAATGTTATAGTTTTGAATAATTTAGTACACCCTGTGCTTTCAGTCCTTGCCAGCTTCCTCTCTCTCAAAGGTACAGCACACACCTACACCTTCATAACATTAGATATTAATAAGGTCACAGCCTTTGACCTGAAAGCAGTACCATATGGAAGATTTGCGATTTCTTTAGTTATCTGTGGAATGTAGCCTTTTTTTTAACAAATAGTCGTTCAAGACCTTTTGGTGTTTACATCAATCGTAATTTATTTGAAAGACTAGAAATACTGGTCCATATTGTCTGGAGGCTGTTGACCTGTAAGCATCACCAAGAGGGATAAAGCTAAGACTCAAAGTAGTATGGCCAGATATGAAGGAGAACTGCAAAAAAAAAAGGACTGGGCAGTGAATCACTGAGCCACAGTCAGAGAGAATTCAGACAGAGACAGAGGGAGAAACACAGAATTCTTAGGAAGAAAAGAAGCAAATCTCTCTCAGAAGGAAGAGGATTTTTGTTTTACTAGAAAGAGAAACATGAACATTTGGAGGCATTGTGCAAGCTGATTCAGAAGATCTAAAACCTGACAAGCTTTGTGAATATTTGGGGACACTAAAGAACTAAGTATTCTCTCACAAGTGATGAGACCATACACTGAAATATTGTTGTTCAGTTGGTTGAAAATAAACTGAAAAGCACTGTGGTGACCCAAGAGAGAAAGGGCCCACTAAAGTGTACTTTCCTGATGGAACTAACATCTATGAAGCTCTGAGGTAATATTGCTTTGAAAAGGACTCCAAATGCTGAAAAAACAGCAACATATTATAGAACGGTGCAGTTATGTTTCCACATGCCTATCAGGAATGAATGTGGTTTTGTAATACCATGTATCAGCTGCTTGAAGTGAAATTAATATTCTGATTTGAATTAAAATTTTCCTGTTCATATTTAATTTATGTTCCTGGTTTCTGTTGAAGTCAAAGCTAGAAGAAGGTGAGCATGTGGTGGTAATTTCTTCATGTGGAGATAATTCAGTAAATTTGGTTATTTCTGTTTATAGCTCCCCCCTCTGGCATGGTAAAAAATGAAATTGATTGATTAAATTATGTAATATATATTTGAACGCTTGGGAGAATTATTTGCTACCATGCATTTTTCCTTGAACTTTGACAGCTGCTACATTCAATCTGGTTCAGATATTTCCACAGTGTTGCTGGGAAGGGAGTTCTGGAATTTGAGTTCTCTTTTTTCAAAATATATTTATAATAGTAACATTTTATTAAAATTACATGTACCTCAGAACTTAGTTAATTATACTGATTTGTGATTGAAACAATATGCCTAAATCTCTACTGTGCAGTGTGGAGGGTAGAACTTGATTACCAAGAAGGGGATGAAGTGAAAATTGCCCATTGTTACTGGTATGTATAAATATTTGTCACGAGACAATGCCACAAAAAGATTTTGATAAGTACTGTACCTTTAAAAGATATTCTGTGCTGTTTCTCTTGCAGAGAGGTGTTGCCACAGTGGTGCCATCATGTGTGCTTCAGAACAGTTGTTGATTAGTAGTTACATAGTATATTATTTTGTTAAGTATTTCAATTGAGTTAAACTTATGCCAATTCTTTTTTGTTTGTATTTTAATTGTGTTACAAAAATAAAATGTGTTCTACATAAAGCCTAGTAATGGACCAATCACATTGCATCTGGAACAGGACTCTTTATTCTTGCCTTTTACTAATATAAAAAGTTAGAATCTAGGCTATCTCCATAATATATTTTTAGGCTGTTTGGTCTGGTTCATAACAAGATCCTTTCAAGGATTCAGAACTTTGCAAAGGAATACCTGAGCCATTATCTGATGTGCTTAATGACTTCTGTCCTGTGGAGTGCTGTTATTATGGAATTCTACTAAATGGGAGAGAACTGAGAGTTTGGAAACTCAAACCATCAAGTTGAAAATTAGCTAATTAATTGTTGGAGCAGTGGCATTACAGATCTGGTTGATTGTCCTTCGAAAATTGCTTCATCAACAACAATATTTCTTGTACTTCAAGATGACATGTTAGAAACAGAACTAGTCTTGATGTCAGCTGGCTGTCATCTCCAACTAGAGAAACAGTCCTGTCCGAGAATGGACTTGAATGTAAGTAGCTTTTGAAGAGTATTTTCAAGCTGTAATTCTTGTGTTAATGTTCCAATAGCAAACAAAAGCAAAATAATTAGCGAAGTTCACAATGTGACCCATGAATTCCAGCAAATTTTCCAACATTGTTTAGTTTCTTTTGCACTGAATACATCTGCAGTTAAGACCTATAGGTTATGAACTAGCTTGTTGACTGCATGGTAACTAACACTCTCAACATGATTGATGTTTGGCTGATATAGTAATTGCTGAAAATGTGTTGCTGGAAAAGCGCAGCAGGTCAGGCAGCATCCAAGGAACAGGAGAATCGACGTTTTGGGCATGAGCCCTTCTTCAGGAAACGTTGTATTCTGAAATCAATATAGTAATTGATTTGCTGAACATGGATGGTCCTAACAATAACTGGTGGTGTTGCTTTTCAGGCTGTGCAATTTCCTAAGATTTACAAAACATCTGAATACAGTAACGCAGAATCAGTTTGTGACATGTGACAGACAAAAGACGAAAGATGACCTTACTCCTGAAAGAGTTGCTTTTTATTTATTAACATGTTGTGTATAGAATTTCATTTGTACAGAGTGAGCAGTAGTCCTGAACATATCAGATTTAAATGTGGTATGGACTGAAATTGGCCTGTATTACTCAGAGCATGTCCCTGTTTTGGAATACCTCTCAAAAATAAGAGAAAATAAAATAAAAGGAATTTAAAATGTGATAGCACTCAGTCTGGAGAACATAACAGATTACTGTTTAAAAGAAAGTGCTTTCAGAAAAGCAAACAGCTTGCATCAGCCACAATATCACTGAACTGAAGTTTCAAGATCAGTGCATATAATCCTTTTAGCATTCATTGATTTTGTTTTTCAACTCTACCTTCCCACCCTGTAGCCTCCTTTTTTGTTTACAAATTGGGAATGTATGTCTCTATGTTTCAGGATTCAAAGTGGCGTTTACCTTATTAATAGATTTTTACCTTACACGTGAGTAAGTTTTACGATAAATAACTTATTTTTGTTAAGAGTTGTGACTGGGATTCTTTGCATATCTTCAGTTGATCAAGTGAAATGAGAAATCACATTTTAAAAACAGAATAATTGTTATAATAAACCTCAGGGCTGAAATGAGAGAAACCTACCTGTAGGTGTTCAAAGTTTGGGAGAAGATTTGTAGCTCGGGTGCTCGTTGTTGTGTTCTGTTCGCCGAGCTGGAATTTGTGTTGCAGACGTTTCGTCCCCTGTCTAGGTGACGTCCTCAGTGCTTGGGAGCCTCCTGTGAAGCGCTTCTGTGATGTTTCCTCCGGCATTTATAGTGGTCCTCTATAAATCACAGAAGCGCTTCACAGGAGGCTCCCAAGCATTGAGGATGTCACCTTTGGATGTGAAAAGTTGATCCTTGTTGGCGACTCCAAGCAATTGCCATCTTAATTCAAGGCTCCGAAAGTGCTCATGAAGCTGGCCTGGAACAAACTCTCTTTGACAGAATGTACCTGATGGGACAGCAATTATCTTAATGACATATTTAAAGGGAATAGCTGTGAACGATGGTTCTCCACAAGTTAAAGGGGAAGCAATGCATATTTTACAGTAATCATAATCTTTTAAACCTTAATGAACCTGCTTCAAAATGGAGGATATCAAAAAAAGTGAAGATGATTAATTTCCATATATCTCTGCCAATTCTAGCTTCCTTTCTCAGAACACTGGATTAGGCATCTATCATTGTGGGTCTGAAAGCAAGCCCAAAAAATGCTGAGCGGGGCAGCACGGAGGCTCAGTGGTTAGCACTGATGCCTCGCAGCACCAGGGTCCCAGGTTCGATTCCAGCCTCTGGCGACTGTGTGGAGTTTGCACATTCTCCCCATGTCTGTGTGGGTTTCCTCCGGGTGCTCCGGTTTCCTCCCACAGTCCAAAGATGTGCAGGTCAGGTGGATTGGCCATGCAAAATTGCCCGGAGTGTTAGGAGCATTTGTGAGAGGGAAATGGGTGTGGGTGGGTTATTCTTTGGAGGGTCAGTGTGGACTTGTTGGGCCGAAGGGCCTGTTTCCACATGAGGGAATCTAATCTAGACAGGGGATGAAACGTCTGCAACACAAATTCCCAGCTCAGCAAATAGAACCACAACAGAAACCTACCCCTCCAGATTTGGCCAGAACACAAATGACTTGGATGAAGTCATGGCAGTCAATCCCAGAAATAGTGTGGTAGTTGCTTGGTCTAAAGGTGGCTTAGCTGAACTTCTGGCCTGGATGCACGGCGCACTGTTGTAGAATACAAAATTAAACATCAGAATTCAACTTTTAATAAAGCATCTGATGAACTTAAAATGTTACCTCTGTTTCTCTGTTGTCAGATGCTTCCAGATCTGCTAAGATTCACAAGTACTTCATTTGATGGCAGAGCTCTGGCATTGTCCCTACTTTGGTTTAATCCTACTTCAAAGTGTTTATAACCACTGAGATGTTGATGAAACTGTGGAATACTGAAAGTGTATCTACGATGAAGTGAAATGGACAGCACTGATCTATTTTAGCACTTCGGTTTTATATTCAAATTTTAAAGAGACAGGAGTTTTCAATGCTGTGACAGTTTGAGTTCCCTCTTCACAGCTTTTGTGATGCTTCACACTTCAGATAAGCTGACACACTTTTATTTTGTGTACGGTCATGACTACTTTTAACATTCCTCAAGTAAAGGTCTGTTTATCGAGGATTATCTGACCTCTCCAGTAATGTTTTGGGCCCATATCCAAAAGGGTATTGTACCTTGCCATGGGACTCCAGCAAGTTTGGATCTTCTCCTACCATGCTGAAAATACTCAAGTCATTATTTGGTCACCCCACGAGTACAAGTCAGATCAGCCTGAGAGCAATTCACTTTTACATGTGCAATTCTGTCTGTAGATGTGAAAGTACACGTTAGAATTTCTCCCAACCTTTCCCCATGTTAAATCTTTCAGAGGTAGGACTTCCAGATTTGGGCCTTTGAAGCCATTTTTCTGCTGAGTGAAGGGTCCCCATCTTTATGAAAATTCAGGCTTGCGAGTTCTTGATTCTAATTTATCACTCTTTTATGGTATTGCTAAGATGAGAGAAGTTATATTTCATATGAACAATAACTTTTCAGATGGACAGTGCTGCTTCATATTTTAATTAAAATTCTTTTCAAGTTCAAATATACCTTTAGACGATATTTCATTAAGATAAAGTATAAGCCCCAATTCCTATGAAGGTCTCAATATAAAAGATAAAGGTGAATATTTTGTGGTTTGTAGAGTCATCAATATGTCTTTTGAGTCCGGCCTGATTTAAGGTGCAATACCATGTGGCAAATCATCTTTGCATCTTTAAACAAAATTAAATCAATGTGCATTTTGTCAATACAAGTATTTTTTCTTAGCTTAGAAAAGTTGAGAATGTACTGTAGTCACGGGCTGAAACTTCCAGTCAAAGTATGCATTTACTTCATGTTCTTTTAATTAAAAGTTGTGCCATTGAAATGTTGGCAAAATGCTGTGAAATAACTATTTCTAGTACTAAGTTACTTGCGATGCATATGGTTAATAGTAGGCTTTTATAACTGGATGCTGCTATAATATTTAACCCTTTATCTTTGTGTTGGTAAGCTCTTTGAGGAAAGACAGCATTGTTTTGAGCTATATCCAGAAGCGGCTACAAAATGTGATTTTGAAAAATTTTCTTCTAAACCTGAAAAACAAACATTGTTGACAGTGTGCTGCAGATACTTTTAAGTTGTGCTGCCACTCTACAACAATGTTTGTTTTTCAGGACATAAATATCTTTTGTGCCCTGAAAGGATGAAATAACTTTTGGAAAGGATTGTACAAGTGTCCTGAGATCATGATTTGATGCAGGAATAAAATCTTTTGAAACTGCTATTTTAAACCCCTATGATGTCTTACATTTGATTAAGAGAAAGAAAAGTTTGTGTTTGTATAGTAAAATAACAGCACAGATGCTGGTTCCCCTCACCAAGTCACTCTTTATTTAATAGTGCACGGTACACAGGCTGTGGCCAGCCAGCTCAGAGTCAGTACTCAAATGAGGACGTTCTAATCTTCTGGTTATATTGGTCAGCAAAGACTTTCCTATTTGAGGTTGTTAACCTGGACCAATCAAGAACCTGGAGGAGAAAGTGAGGACTGCAGATGCTGGAGATCAGAGCTGAAAATGTGTTGCTGGACAAGCGCAGCAGGTCAGGCAGCATCCAAGGAACAGGAGAATCGAAGTTTTGGGCATAAGCCCTTCCTCAGGATTCTCGTGTTCCTTGGATACTGCCTGACCTGCTACGCCAATCAAGAACCTGGTCAATGAGGCTCACCTGGTTCCAGTCACTACAATTATCTGTTATGAGATGGTAATACTGGACAAGTTGGATTCCAAAGTGAAATCAAGCTTGATTGACAAAATTTTATTTTTGCAATTTGATATAATGGTCAGTTATGAACATTATCATGTGAGGCTGTTAATGTACTTTTAATAAAAAAAAATTATTGCAAAGAACATGGTTATACACAATTAAAATATATATGATTATATACAGGTAAGGTCTTGACATCATCAACAAAATAGTTCAATGTTCTTTACCCAGTAATATATTTTACAAACCCTTGACTCCAACAAAGTGTCTTTCCTATCTTTACTTCAATATTTCTGATTGAACCGATGAGGTTGCAAGCATTTCCTTTCAGTGATTTTCTACACATGCACTGGATGTATTTCTCTGTTACTTTCTCACCCCACTCGATACATAGGCTAACTCACTGACTTCTCTTCACTGAATTTGAAAACAAGTTTACTTAAACGCTGATTTCTTCATCTGCTAAAACAGCTTAATAATTAATTTTAGCTCTCACCTACTGGGGAAAATATGTTTGATAGTGCTCTAAAACACTCAAAACTGCAGCGGGCATCATTGAGCATGAACTAGTGTGATTTGGCATGGGTTCTGGGCCCTGTTTGACTCAGAATGAGTGAAATTAATCACTTTTGTTGATATCTCATGTGTTAGGCTTCCTGCTGGTTTTTCAAGTACAGCAGGATTCATGATAATTTTAGTGCAAAGAAATAATAAATATTGTCTGTTTGCACGAGAATCAAAATTAAATAATAAAGTAGTTAAAAATGATTTAGCTGCAGACACAGCTCCCCAGGTGTAAGCAATAGTGTTTATCTAGTACTGTAAAGCATCTACTCTCTAAATCCAGGAAAAATGTGTGTGGCCCAGCACAAATGGTCATGTGTCCACTCAAAGGGCTGCACACAAGTGAACAAGCATTGATTTAATGAGTATAAAAGAAATATGAGAAAGGAAATTTCAGAAATAAGTTCAGTCAGTTCAAGCCATTAGCTGTTGGATTTTTTTGACAAAGAAATGCTTGTTGAAAAAGTTGATGATGTTCTCAAATAAGGATTGTCTTATATTATGATGAATTGTGAGAACAAATAAATATTCATGTTGTAATCTTAAATTTTTTTCAAGATGGAGTGGAATATAGAATTTATACCTTACGTTATGGAACTGGTTTTATTTTATATAAAGTGTGTTTTTTTGGGATTTAATTCTGTTAGTTTATTGCTAAATACCCAGGAATTAAAGATAACTAAGCAATCAGCTATGTTACACAAAAAAAATTAACCTTTTTTTTTAATCAGCCTATTCAGAGATGTTATTACACACACCCCAGGATCAGGTGGGACTTGAACCTAGGTTGCTCAGTTCAGGGGTAGTGACACAACCATTGCACTCCAAAAGCCCTCTAATCAGGTGTTATAAACTAACTAATTATATTCAATTGCATATAAAAGAGAGCCAGCCAGAAGGCAGCTGAGTGTTAATTGAAATAAAACCTGAGCTAAAAAATGTAAATATTTTAAATCAACCTGTTTGAACACAGTGTGACACACTTCCAGTGAAGTTTTTTGCAGCTTACCTAAGTACCTAAGAGTATTTAACTTGTCATGAAGAATGAATGCTACAATTTCAGTGATAGGGTTAGGCTCAGTACTACAAACTGAACCCACACCCTCCCACCACCACCACCACCACCATGCAATCACCCCTCTCTCTCTCTAGGATTTGGAAGAATACAAATTCGAAACTTTATTGCTGGAACAGCACAGCAGGTCAGGCAGCATCCAGGGAACAGGAGATTCGACGTTTCGGGCACAGGCCCTTCTTCAGGAATCTTTTATAAGGACACATTCCTGAAGAAGGGCCTGTGCCCGAAACGTCGAATCTCCTGTTCCCTGGATGCTGCCTGACCTGCTGTGCTGTTCCAGCAATAAAGTTTCAACTTTGATCTCCAGCATCTGCAGACCTCACTTTCTCCTCGAAGAATACAAATTCAACTGGAAAACAAAACATTTATATTGCATGACAGGAAACTGACATGTGGACTCTGGTAGAAGTGTTCTAATGAAGAAAGTACTTATTAATGCTGATTAGCTCTTAATGGTCAGGGTTTGTTAAATTTTAAACTAGACCAGTTGGCTTTGGTTATGAGATTGCCCTGAGCAATGAAACAGTGAATGGCTTTCACCTATTTTGTTCAATTGAAACCAACACACATTGTGTGTACATATTCTTTCTGCCTGTAAAGCACAGTATCAATACATGTAAATCCAGTAAGGCAAGTGCACCAAACTGTGGTCCTGACTGATAATCCTAAATTGGTTGTGAGCATAATTTTTTGCACACTCAGGATTATCTGCTAATGTTTGTCCAGTGCAGAACCACATGTAATGTGAGACATATTGTTGTGAGATTTGCAAACGTGAGCTAATTGGATACTGTCAGTACTTTGCTTATTGTGCACTTCAAAGGTGATATGTTGTTTGATATTATCTGCCAGTCTTTGGACATTTAGTTTAATGGCAACATCCTGTTAGCAGCAAGCACCACTGATGTTGCCATGACATACTAGCAGCATGAAACAGCCAACTTCACCTGTTGCTAAAACTTTTGAGATGACTTGTCCTTCAAGGGTAACCTGAGGTAGACTGGGCACTTTTCAGGACTTAGGGCCTTGCATGAGTTTGCATGATATACAATGAGAAATTATCTGATCAAGGTAGCACTTATACAGCAGGATGGTTTAATTGCAACCTGTTTCCGCATTGAGTTGGTATGGTGAACAAATTTATCAAGTTCTGTTTCTGGTAAAGTCAATGTTGTAGCCTGTGGACCTGTAGAAATCCAATGTATGTACTAACCTGTGAATATAAGTTTGCAATTGGTCGTATGAATTTTGACTTTCCCATTGAACTTCTGTTCTTGCGAAATGTCCTGATGATTGCAAACTGAAAAGCTTTGACAAAATGTGCCTTTTCTCAGCAGTGCTCAAGTTTTGTACAGCCAAATGATTAAGAGGATCTTACTGAAATGCATAATGTCCTAAGAGTAATTGACATGGGAGCTAATGAGAGGATGTTTCCCCTTCTGGGAGAGACCAAAACTTAGGGACACAGGTTTAGTAATCAGGGATCTCTCATTTAGACAGATGAGAATTTTTTTCTCTGAAGATTGTTTCTGGAATTCAGTTTCCAAGTGAGCAGTGGAGGCAGGGGCATTGAGTATTTTTTAAGGTTGAGTTAGATAAATTCTTAATTAAAAGGGAAGCCAAATAGTATAAGAGGCAGATAGGAAAGTGGAGTTGAAGACAGGATCAGATCAGCCTTGATTTTATCAAAAGGAGGAAGCACCCTCGAAGGGCGAAATAGTTACTACTGCTCCAAAATTGGATGTTAGTATGTATGTTTGATTCTGGTTTGGCTAATGTAGCAGTGGGGTCTACCTCTTTAACCTGTGAGGAGAAGGCAATGGCAAATGACAGCTGCCACAAAATGACAGCCATGACAATGTCTGAGGATAATCCTCCGAAATCAATGAGTCATGAACCTGCCTTCACACAGGGCATGCATATCATACCAGCAGTTGTGCTTCAGAAGTACCTCAGGGACTGGAAAGCACATTCGGATATTTTGATGATGTTAAAGGCACTCTTTCAATGCTAATTTATCTGTTTGTTTTCAAATGCATTAGAAGTGAGCCTTAAGTGTTAAATTGTATTTTGATGAAAACTCAAAACATAAAATAGCAAATTAGCAGTCTGCTTTGACAGTGCTCAACTTTCTTTGCAGTCAATGCAAAGGAGTATTCTCAGCATTCTAATGCAGAATGTTGATTCGCTATTGTCTGTTTTGGTGATGTTGTCGAAGACCAGTTTTATCCCGTTAGTTGTTTTTAAATTAACTTGCAACAATAAGTGGATGGTGCTAGTAGATTAGCATTGATTTTTCATCAGGATTACAAACCAGTTAAACAATCCTGTGCTGCTGTAGGTACTTTGTGAAAACATTTTGGCCACCTCAATTCATTTTCCATTGAGCATTGACTCTCATCCTGACATTTGCCATGAAAACGACACTTATTGGCAGTCTAATTCAAGTAAACCACAAGATGATTGATATTGATAATGTAAAAGAAGGTTTATGTTCAAAGTGGGATGGAGGCATATTATAAAGGGAGATTTGTTTTGACTTTCTGCCCTATTAGACCAGAGATTGTGTATTATCAACCCTGGACTCTTGAAATGAGAAATGATACATATTTTGCATTTAGACAATGAATGCAGTATTAATCTATTAAAGGGAATCACAATATGAATTAATTATGATATGGTATTCAAAGTTTGTGCAAAGACTACGCGACCACTAGGACTCATAACAGCACACAAACCAACAGCCACTCTCAGACAACAACTCAGCAGGACAAAGGACCCGATACCCAGCATGAGCAAAACCAATGTAGTGTACAAAATCCCATGCAAGGACTGCACAAAACACTACATAGAACAAACAGGAAGACAGCTAACGATCCGCATCCATGAACACCAACTAACCACAAAACGACACGACCAGCTATCCTTAGTATCCACACACACACAGGACAAGCAACATGAGTTTGACTGGGACAACACTACTATTAGAGGCCAAGCCAAACAGAGAACAGCCAGGGAATTCCTAGAGGCTTGGCACTCATCCACAGATTCAATCAATAAGCACATTGACCTGGACCCTATATACCGACCACTGCAGCGGACAGCTGGAACTGACAAACGGAAGCGGCAGATTCAAACTACTACAAATGCCGGAGGAAAGATCACAGAAGTGCTTCACAGGAGGTTCCCAAGCACTGAGGATGTCACCTAGGCAGGGGACGAAACGTCTGCACCAGAAATTCCCAGCTCGGTGAACAGAACCACAATATGATATGGTATCTTACTAGAAGCATCAGGGAACAGTATAAATGCTGTGGTCTGTTTTTTTTTGTAGTCAGAAATGATGCAGCTATTCCAATACACATCTTTCTTCAATGTTAACAGTAAAAGTCTAATGGTCACTGTAGCACAAACTTTATTTTTCTCAACACTAGTTGGAATTTGACAGCGGATGAAGAGGGTCTCTAGGAGCACAGCAGCAGTGTGGACACAAAGTAAGATAAGCAGCCAATTACATTGAAGCATTCTCATAGACAGAAAGCAGGAAGTAAAAACCACTAAGGTTCTTTCACATTTTTAAAAGAATACAAGTAGTGACATAAATTATTGAGACATAAATATGGGAATATGATATTTAGCTCGGGATAAATTTTGCATTAATGAAATACAGAGTACTTTTCTGTTGACACCATCAAAAAAAGTTTATTAACCTGAGCCATAATATCTGTTACTTTCCTCCGGTGCTCCCAGACCTGCTAAGTCATTCCAGCACTTCCTGTTTTTCTTTCAGATTTCCACTATTTGCAGTACTTTTGTTTTGATTCCAAAGCAATATACAAATATCCAAATTTCACAAACAACTGAGTAAATTATCATTTTTACTATAGTACTTCTGTTCTTCTCTTGAGTAAGGCACCTGTGGTCTGGAAAATATTTTTGAAGAAAATTATAGCTTACCTGACATAGTTAATTATTTGTGAAGGTAGTTGTATTCTTTGTGCATTTGAATCAGTAAACTTTTTAAGGCTTTAACATTAGGATTCATGCTCCCAAGGAAGAAGGCTTTGCCTCCGGTGACAGTCAATTTGTAGTACAATTCCTGAGCCATATGAATTTAACTATAATATGAAATGCACCATGTACCTTTTAGAAATGTTTTTTTTTTGTCATTTCAATTAGTGGACCAGTGATAAGTTAGCATTTTCCAAATTTCTGACATTTTTGAACTGAAGTTAGCAAATAAATAGTAGTTGAAAGCAGATGGTATATTCAATGTGTTTATTTACTTAGAGTCATAGAGATGTACTGCACGGAAACAGACCCTTCGGTCCAAATTGTCCATGCAAACCAGATATTCCCAACCCAATCTAGTCCCTTTTGCCAGCACTTGGCCCATATCTAAACCTTTCCTATCCATATACCCATCCAGATGCCTTTTAAATGTTGCAATTGTACCAGCCTCCACCACTACTTCTGGCAGCTCATTTCATACACGCACCACCCTCTGTGTGAAAACTGTTGCCTTTTAGGACCCTTTTATATCTTTCCCTTCTCACCCTAAACCTATGTCCTCTAATTCTGGACTCCCCCACCACAGGGAAAAGACATTATCTATTTATCCTATCCATGTCCCTCATGATTTTATAAACCTCTGAGGTTACCCCTCAGCTTTTGACACTGCAGGGAAAACAGCTCCAGCCTATTCAACCTCTCCCTATTAGCTCAAATCCTCCAACCCTGGCCACACCCTTGTAAATCTTTTCTGAGCCCTTTCAAGTTTCACAACATCCTTCCGACTGAAAGAGAGCAGATTTGCACGCAATATTCCAACAGTGGTCGAACCAAAGTCCTGTACAACCACAAAATGACTTCCCAACTCCTGTACTCAATACTCTGACCAATAAAGAAACACACACCAAACATCACCTTCACTATCCTATCTACCTGCAACTTGGCTCCAAGGTCTGTTTGTTCACTCGCTTGAACCTTACCATTAAGTGTATAAATCCTGCAAAGATTTGTTTTCCCAAAATGCAGCATCTCGCATTTATCTGAACTAAACTCCCTCTGCCACTTCTCAGCCCATTGGCCCATCTGATCAAGATCCTGTTGTAATCTGAGGTACCTTCTTCGCTGTCCACTACACCTCCAATTTTGGTGTCTTCTGCAAGCTTACTAACTATAACTCCTATGTACATATCTAAATCATGTATATGAATGATGAAAAGTAGTGGATCCAGCACCAATCCTTGTGGCATTCCACTGGTCACAGGCCTCCAGCCTGAAAAACAACCCTCCATCACCACCCTCTGTCTTCAACCTTGGAGCCATTTCTGTATCCAAATGGCTAGTTCTCCCTATTATTCCATGAGATCTAACCTTACTAACCATTGTGCCATGGGAAACTTTGTCAAACACCTTCCTGAAGTCCATATAGATCATGTCCACCACTCTGCCCTCATCAATCTTCTTTGTTACTTTTTCAAAAAACTCAGTCAAGTTTGTAAGACATGATTTTACATGCACAAAGCCATGTTGACTATCCCTAACCAGGCCTTGCCTTTCCAAATAAGTGTAAATCCTGTCCCTCAGGATTCCTTCCAACAACTTACCCACCACCGACGTCAGGCTCACTGGTCTATAGTTCCCTGTCTTTGCCTTACCATCTTTCTTAAATAATGGTATCATGTTAGTCAACCTTCAGTCTTCTGGCACCTCACCTGTGACTATCAATGGTACTAGTATCTCAGCAAGGGACCCAGCAATTGCTTCCCTCGTTTCCCACAAAGTTCTAGGGTACACCAGATCAGGTCCTGGGGATTTATCTACCTTTATGCATTTCAAGACATCCAGCACTTCCTCCTCTGAAATATGGGCATTTTTCAAGATATTACCATCTATTTCCCTACATTCTATATTTTCCATGACCTTCTCCACAGTTAACACTGATGCAAAATACTTGTTTAGTATCTCCCTCATCTCCTGTGGCTCCATACAAAGGCTGCCTTGCTGAGCTATGAGGAGCCCTATTTGCTCCCTAGTTACCCTTTTGTCCTTAATGTATTTGTGAAAAACCTTTGGATTCCCCTTAACCCTAGTTGCCAAATGTATCTCGTGTCCTCCAGACCTCCCCCTCATTGGGGATGAACGATCAGTCCTCAGCAAAGGGCTTGCCTTCATCCTCTCCATCCATGCATCAACAAATTCAATATGCGCTGTGAAGTTGGAAACTTCTTCCACCGCCTCCGGGCTTACTTTTTCAATCCACCTTCCGAGGACCCCTTCACCAGCCTCCAACATACCCCATCCACCTGGACATTCCATGCCGGTCTGTTACCCACCCTCGATCTCTTTATTTCCAACTGCCACCGAGACGTTAACTGCCTCAACCTGTCCACCCTCCTCTACCCCAATCTCTCACCCTCACAACGCACAGCCCTCCACTCCCTCTGCTCCAACCTCAATCTCACCATCAAACCAGCGGACAAAGGGGGCGCAGTGGTAGTTTGGCGCACTGCCCTCTACACTGCTGAAGCCAGGGCCAACTTGAAGACACGTCCTCCTGCCGCCCCCTCGACCATGACCCCACCCCCCCATCACCAAACCATCATCTCCCAGACCATACACAACCTCATCACTTCAGTGGTACATCCATCCACAGTTTCCAACCTCATAGTTTGGGAACCCCGCACCACCCGATTCTACCTCCTACCCAAGATCCACAAGCCTGACTACCCTGCTTCTGCCCCACCAAATTCATCTCCACCTACCTCGATAATGTCCTATCCTCCCGGTCAGGAACATCCCACATACGTTTGGAACACCACTAACGCCCTCTACCTCCTCCAAGACTTCAGTTTTCCTGGTCCCCAACAGCTCATTTTCAACATGGACATCCAGTCCCTCTACACCTCCATCTGCCAGGGCCTCCAAGCCTTCCATTTCTTCCTCTCCGGACGTCCCCACCAATACCCTTCCATTGACACTCTTATTCGTTTGGCTGAACCGGTCCTCACCCTCAACAATTTACCCTTCGAATCCTCCCACTTCCTCCAGACGAAAGCCTTGGGCCCAACTATGCCTGCCTCTTTATCGGCTACATGGAACAGTCTATCTTCTGGAGTTACACTGGTACCACTCTCCACCTCTTCCTCCGCTACATTGATGACTGCATTGGCACCACCTCATACTCCGACGAGGAGGGTGAACAGTTCATCAACTCCACCAACACATTCCACCCTGACCTTAAATTCACCTGGACCAACAGTGACACCTCTTTCCACTTCCTGGACCTCTCCATCTCTACTAACAGTGACTGACTCAACACTGGCATTTTCTACAAACCCACCGACTCTCACAGCTATCTGGATTACACCTCCTCCCACCCTGCCTCCTGCAAAAATGCCGTCCCCTATTCCCAATTCCTCTGCCTCTGCCACATCTGCTCCCAGAAGGACCAGTTCCACCACAGAACACACCAGATGGCCTCCTCCTTTAAAAACCACAATTTCCACTCCCACGTGGTTGAAGATGCCCTCCAACGCATCTCATCCGCGTCCCGCACCTCTGCCCTCGAACCCCACCCCTCCAACCACAGGGAGGTCAGAACACCTTCCACTCCACCAACCTCTGTATGAATCGCATCATCTGCCGACATTTCCACCATTTACAATCTGACAGCACTACCAGAGATATATTTCCCTCCTCATCCCTGTTTGCTTTCCATAAAGACCGTTCCTTCTGCGACTACCTGGTCAGGTCCACACCCCCTAACAGCCCATCCTCTCCTATCGGCAACTTCCCCTGCCACCACAGAAATTGAAAAACATGTGCCCACACCTCCCCCCTCACCTCCATCCAAGGCCCCAAAGGAGCCTTCCACATCCATCAGAGTTTCATCTATATTTCCACGTATGTCATTTACTGTATCCATTGCTCTTGATGCAATCTCCTCTACAATGGGGAGACTGGACGCCTTTTCGCAGAGCAATTCAGAGAACATCTCTGGGGAACCCCACCGCCCCGTGGCTGAGCATTTCAACTCCCCCTCCCTCTCTGCCGAGGACACGCAGGTCCTGGGCCTCCTCCACTGGGCCTTCTATCAATTTTGGTTTAGAGCTGTGAATTGGAAACCGTGAGCTTAAGATGCCCTTTGGGCTCTGGGTAACAGCGTGAAATCAACCAAAACAAGCCGTTGTTTATTTTTGAGGCCAGGCCTGGAATTAATTATACAGTTGGTTCCTGATTAGAAGGTTCCACAGATGCGTCATCACTCATCAGGAACATGATGTTTAAATAAATAGGAAGTTGACTATTAATGAGGTCACTTGGTTCCAGCAAGTTTGGGAAAGACCTTATGCTCATGCAGATGGCAGAATTTGAATAGTAACTAAGATCTTATGTTAAAGGCAGTCAATCTGTCAGGGACTGGTCAGAGTTTGAATTGGGTTTGGAGTGTGTTTTCTGTTTTTTAAAAAAAGAATCTGTTCATGCTACCGCACAAAGATTTTAAAGCTCACTGCCTAACCTCCCATAAATAGCTCTTGGTAGCTCAGCAAATAGAAAGCTAAGTTGTAAGTATTATAGCTTTTGCCTGAGGGAACTGAAAAGGTGACCCTGATGGTCATCTTCAGAAAATCCAGCCTCTATGCTTGTGGAGCAACATGTTGTGAAAACCACTTAAATAATCTGACTGGTTTTGTTATTTGCATTTATTTATCCCTTAACTCTGTGTTTGTGTTTGTTTTTTATTTGAATGAGGCTGAAAACAAAGGTTTGGCATTTAAAACATAAACAAATTAGATTACTTTGTTTAATTTTATTCTGCTAAAGTTATTGGTATTGTTCATAAATTGCTAAGCCTTTTGTTTAAAATATAAACTGTTATCTGGAATTGATTATTTGCAGATTATGGGATTGGTTATTCAGAAATCTGGTTAGGAACCATTGGGGTCAATTTTGATGGTCTTTGGAATTTTTCATTTTACTATGTCATGAAGAGAGGTAGAAATATTGATTTCGTTTGGCTGTCTCACTCCATTTCATACCAATACTTCTGCCTCAAACAAGGCCATTTGAATTATAGTATTCATACGATGCAGAAACAGGCCATTTAGCCCATCAATTCCAAATCAACCCTCCAAAGAGCATCACACCCAGCCCCCCCCACCTCCACCCCATCCACCCCATCCCTGTAACCCTGTATTTCCTATGGCTAATCTACCTAACCTCCACATTCTTGGACACTATGAGCAATTTAGCATGGCCAATCCACCTAACATGCTCACCTTTGAAGTGTGGGCGGAAATCAGAGAACCCAGACGAGAATAAGCAAATTCCACACATACAGTCGCCCGAGCGTCAATCAAACCTGGGTCCCTGGCACTCTGATGCAGCTGTGCTAACTATTGAGCCACTGTGCTGCGCGGTTTGATAGCTCCACATTCCAAACAACTAACTCAGGACTTGAAATTTAAACTTTATTTTTTCTCTCCACAGCTGCTCCAGATCTGCTGAGTTTCTCAAACACATGGTTTTTTGTTTGCTTCAGATCTCAGGCATTCTTTATTCTATTTTATTATAACTGTGCAGAAGTACTCTGTCTGTAAAGCACTTCAGGACAATCTAAAGTCACAAAAGCCATTGTATTAGTGCAGGCTCTTTTTTTTCTATTGTTTCTGTTTTATTTTGGAACCTTGGTGTTAGCAAGTTAGCAATAGTGCTTGCATATAATATGGCAATGATGACACTTTCAAAGTAATTTATTAGTTGTGAAATGCTTTCAGGTTCTGAGAATGTTAAAGGTGCAGTATATAAAGTATATTTTCTTTTACTGCACATAGAAATAGGAGGGAATGTGAGATTCTTGACATTTCTTTTCCTTCCTGGGTTTCATTCATTCTGTTGCAATAAACTTCCATGAGGCTTTATAGCAAAAGAAGGAAATGAATATTAACTAAAATAAGAAAAGCAACAGGGATACTCTTTACCCAGTCTTCTACAATAGTAATGTAGGCCTGCTTTCCATTTGGAATACAATAAACTAGCGGTTTTTGTTTGCAAATGCAAGAGAACAGGTTGTAGGAAATGCACAAGTTTCTCTTCCTCTGATCTGTATTTTGTTCAAGATTAACTCAAAAAGGTGAAGTAAACATTGCTCACCTCTTTCAGTAAAAGGTGTGAACTCATTGCCGTTTGCTGTTGTTGATTTTGATTTGAAAAAGTTGTTCAAGTTATGTGCAATGGCATTTGTAGACAGCTGTCTTTCTTGTAGTTTATTTCTGCACCATTCTGATATCATTATTTTCCTGCAGTGCTGAACCGGTAACCGATTTTCCTGACTAGAAGGAAAGATAGCCCAACTGTTGCTGAGAGATAGTCCATTTATTGGCTCAGCATGAAATCAGCTTAAATTCCAAATCATTCCGTAATTATTTTGGTAGAGACATGATCTGGATATTTCATTTTATCTGCTTACACAATGCCTCTGCCATCACTAATCAAAATGTGTGGAGTTTCCTCTTGAACAAAATCTTTATATTGAGAGAGCTATGAGTGCTTACAATAAGAATTAAAGAACTGGAATAAATTTTAAAACTCATCAAAAGCAGAGACACTGAACTATTTCAAGTATACCAGGGGTTCAGTAGCAGAGGAAATGATGGTTATGTTCACACTGCATGGTTTTACAAATGCTGGGGTGGGACATGATGGTGAGAAAGAATAAGGCAGTGATGGAAACAGTATTTCTACTTAATATAACAACCAGTATTCATGGAAATATTCAGGTATGTCTGGCAGCATTTTGAGAGAGAAACAGTGTTGACGTTTCAGCTCAGTGACCTTTCATTAGAATTACTGCTGTTGATATCACTGTCAAAAGACCAAACTAATTTTCACGATCAAACCTGACCAACTTGTTGATGACTTGTAGCTATGAAATTTTATGTGCTGGAGATGTTGACTGCCACAGACTGGAATCCAGGCACCAGGCATTGATGGCTGAGGAAAGCTGAGGAAAGTTTACATGATCAAAATGTGTGCTATCTTCTTTGTTTGAATTGCCTTTAATTGTCTACTGGGAATGGCAAGACTGTCCTGTGAGGAGAGGTTGGTTTGACTGGGCCTGTATTCACTAGGGTTTAGAAGAATAAGAGTGGATTGGTTTGAAATATATAAGGTTCTAATGGGATTGGACAGAGTGGAAGCAGGGAGGATACTTCCCCATTTGGGGTGTTGAGAACCAGGGAACATATTATAAGGATCTGGGATAAACCATTCAGAACTGAGATGGGGAAACATTTCTTCACTCAAATGAACAGGTAGCATTCTCTACCACAGAAGGCTGTATAGGCCAAGGGTGTATAGGTTATATTTACTGAATATATTCAAGAAAAGAGAAATATGTAGCTATTAAAGACATCAAGGAGCATAGGGATAAAATAGGATGGTAGCATTAAACTGGAGGGTCAACTGTGTTCATATTGACTGGTGGAGCAGGCTCGAAGAGTCGAATGGCCTACCTCCTGCTCTTAGTTTCTATATTTTTGACCTCTTCCCTTTATTTTGCTTTAAACACTAGAGCAGTCAACATAAAAAAATCACAGCTGCAGGCTTAGCTTAGCCTGCCTGTGATGTTGACTTCTCCTCCCAGGAGTCTAATTTTCCCGAATTAAATTTGTATTTCACATGTAAAGTGAACTATTTCTCAGATGACAACTACAGCATCTTCAATTGCAAGTTGACTATATCTGAGCACCTGTGAAATGGACTGTTGTGTGCAGTCAATTGAAAGGACCTCCACTGGATGTGAATTTTATTGGACTCCACATGAATTAGTACTAATATCTTCTTGATATTAAGTAGTATATAATTATAGCTTTATCTGTCTGTTTTCTGTACCCTCTTGTATTCTTGTGTGTATATGTTTCTTCATTATGCCCCAGGTTGAATATTTCAATAAACCAAAATTTATTGCGTGTCATTTAAATATTGCACTTCACAAATGGAGGGTTTGGGGTACGCATCACCCACTGCCTTTTCTATTTCATTTCTATTTAAAAAGCAGTCCTGATTAATTTGAAGCTGTTTGGATGTTTTGCTTTTAGTGACATGCATTTTAATAAAATTGCTGCTTAACTGCACATGTACTTAATGTTTAGAGTGCTAAGTGATGTGAACCTATTAATTGCTTTACAGTACTTTGTGCTAATAGAAGTATGTTTATGAAAAGCTAAATATAAATTGAGCAGGAGGAAACTAATTTACTTTTTTGTTTTATCATTGCAGAGGAAGATGTGGAAAATTTTGATGTAACAAACCTGTCGGAGACAGTACAGCGGAATATAGAAGCTGATAGTTTCTGGTGTATGAGCAAACTATTGGATGGCATACAGGTAAAATTTATTAAACTGAGAAACTGACTGTTTCTGACTAATTTTTGTTGTCCATTTTTTTCTCCTGCACACTCTCATTGACATTTGCTAAGGTAAACATCCACTGGTATTAATACCAGTTCAGTACCTTGTCATGACGTGCCTTTACCTTTGAAGTGAGATATTTAGTGCATAAGGCTGTTTGGCAAATAGAAGTGTTGCATTCAAGCCTGATCTTAGACTATCTGATACCCAGCAGAAGCAATAATTGGCTAGAAATTGATGGAATGTTTCGATAATATGATCTCATCCTTCTACAGTTTTTGGGACATGCAAATCCTATTGCCATTTTCAGTTTTAAATTGGTTGACTCAGATGCAGAAAACCGTTTGACTTAACTTTTCTGCCAGGCTTTTATTTCTCCCATGTCACAACCACTTAATTGTAGTTTGTCAAGTTCCTCAGTGTGTCATGGAAAGGTATAGAACAATTGAAAGGTTTATATGGAAGTGACAGGAGTCACTTAAAACATTTTCAAAGATGCGAAATAATTTATTTGGGTGTTCACAAAAGCAGTAGCTGCTTAGCACTTAGGGTGGATTTTCCAGAAAATGGGCGCATTGTTTATAATAAGGAAGGAAGAAATGTTTGACACAAAAAGGATTTTAGTTGGTAACCACACAGGACAGTACAGAATAGGTCATTATTGAAGTGCATTGGCAATCGGTTTTATCTTGTTAGACAGTGCAAGAGAATGATTATTAGGGTGGGCAGTGATTAATACTGAGGCCATTGTTCATCACATGTATTTAGTTTAAATGGAAAGTAGATGCAATGTAGTCCAAAATTGGCAACAATGAATTGAATTGGACATTATTTATGTATGCCTGCAACTGCAAGTTGTTTTATCACAATATTTACAGGGACCATTGTATCAATGCTGGTACCTGCTTGTTACCAAGCATGAGATACCTGAAATCCAAATAGAAATGACAGAAATGCCGTTTGGTAATATTAGGGTAAACAAAATTTACAGAGGCTGTTATAAAGGTGTGTTATAAAGGTCTTTATAGGCATTGACAAGCTTAGTCATGAGAAAATGTTTGTCATGGCCCAGAAAATAACAGCAAGAAATAGCAAGTTCAGAAGAGAGAAAATTAATGTACAGATCAGTTACAACTAATTTATTCAAAGGGGATGAATGCTTTGAATGGACTCCCAGAGAGTCAACTGATTCTGAATGCATTAGTGACAGTGAGAAGGAATCAGACAGCTTAAAAAAAATCCCTTGAGTGATTCTAATACAGACCAAACAGCCAGAAATTGTCATTTATTTTGTCTCGAAGTACCTGTAATCACTATGTTTTGTTCAAAACAGCTTTTTGTCAGCCTTAGACCATCCCTTCAGTTCTGCTTGTTTAGTTTGCAATAAAACAATCACTAGATCTGTGTCTTGCAAACCTTTGTAATATCGCTATAAAATCACTTTTCAAAACTTTAGAGTGCCTGCTTTTTTAATGTTTTGCATTACCACAATCCATTGGCATCAAAGATTTATCTGGTGTTTCTTTCCTTGATTATATATTTTCTGTTTGGTAAATTTGATTTGCAGCTAAAGTCTTTAAACAGTTGTTACTTTGTGTTCTGCTGCTTCTCAAAAATGTGACAAGGATTTTGTTGAACTGTTGCTAAGCTATATAAAGAGAAATATTTTTTCTTTATTATGTGTATGGAGGAACTTGCCCATGAGAGTAATTCAAAACCAAGACAAAATATACAAATATATTAAAAATCGTAGGAATAACACAATACGTTCAGATGATCCAGCCTGATTTCCACCATTCATGTACATCATATTTGATTATACCTGATCTAGCTGAATGTATATTAACTCCATCTACCCACTTTTGATCTGTAACCCTTAAACCTATGCCCTACTAAAATCTATGCACTGCAATTTTGGCATTCTCAATTGACCTATTCAAGAGTTTTTGGGAGGAGAGAAATCCAGATTTCCATCTTCACTTTGTGTGATTAATTGCTTTCTAACATCACCCTTGAATATTCTTGTTCTGTTTTGAAGGCTCTACCCCAGCAAATTTCAGGATTCGAGCACCAGAAGAATTTCTCACTATCCACCTTTAATCATCTCAAAAGTTTTAGTTAAATTCTCTCTGGTTAATACTGAAGCAAATACAAGCCTAGTCTAATTAAGATGCCTCCATAGTTTAACCTTTTTGGTTCCAGTATCACTCTGGTAAATTGAAGGCATTCCTGTGACACAAGGATTTGTTTGAACTTCTTATAGACTAGGCCTGACCCCCTCAAAACATTTCAATAAAGTAGCCCGAACCCTAACTTTTCTAGTTGTTTAAACAGGTGTACAGTGGATATTCGAGGAGTGACGCAGCTGGCCCAACCACTTAGTTTAAAACAAAACAGAATTTTTTTGCAAGATTTGCGAATGAAACGCAAACAAAAGTGAACAGAATAGAGAATAACTTAACCTATCCTTCAGATTATCCCAATAGAATGAAGCTGTTCCAGTGACTTGCAATAATCCCAATAACCACCCATTGGCAAAAAAGGAAAAACCAAAGACTGGTTCTTAAAAAAAAGATTTCAACGAGAGAGATGGCATAAATACAGCATGAAACACCTTCCTCCGTGTAGCTGTTTCTTTGACCAGCAGACTCAAACTGATTGATTGCTTTGAACAGCCAGACTGCTAAAATCCAAACCAAACCAAACCAAACCAAACCAGAGAAAGGCTGAGCTTGGAGAACTACTCACACCCTTTTCATTGTACAAGTGTTTTTATTTGAAAGCCTTTCTTTCAGAGGCAGTGTCTGTTAGCTATGGCCCTAAAGCCCATACAAACTAGACCTCCCAGAGTCTCTGTGTTTATGACCCATCTGAAAACAAAACCAAGGACAACATAACCTTATTGGCAGCATCATCACAAACAACGTCTAACCATGACTTTAACTTGCACTCCTTTGTATTCTTACCTTTAGTTGAGATCATGTTTCATTTGAAATTTGATTTTTGCTTGTATTTTGTGGTTGGATCCTTAACTTATTGTACTCTTCCACATTTTCTAGCTTCTTTGTATTTAGAGAATATTCTGATCCATTTTGATTCTTGTCCAGAGGAAAGAAACTCATATTTCCTTACATAGAGTTCCAGCTGACAGAGGTTTGCTCATTCACATTATCCTTTGTTCTTTTTCAACTTTTTACTCCTGTCCACATTAGATATTGTTACATCTCACTTTTCCTTCATCTAAATCATTCATAAATATTACAAAAAACTGGAGCACTCTGTACTGATCCCTAGGCAATTCCAGTCATCACTTCTGGTCAATTGGAATGCAAATCCATTATTCCTATCTCTGTTTCCTATCTTCTAACTAACTCCATACGCGTTTCAATAGATATTTTTCAATTCCACGTGTTCTTATTTTTAAATCCGTTATGTGGGACAGAATTTTGCTTTTGTTTGAGACTAAGTGGACACAAGCCTAAATGGTGAGGTACTTCCACTTGGATGCTTCAGTTTCCTCACACAATTATGTTCTTCTGAACTTACGTATAATTGGATAGACCCCAAATTTTATGGACAGGATGATCTGAAACCTGCTGGAACCTTCTGGCTTCATATTTAAAAGATGGTCAGGCAATTTGTTCTCTCAGGAGCATCACTCACTGTTTATCAGTTCTAACTTCCCCTGGAGATGTCAGAAACAAGGCAGAAAGAGGTGTCATGCTTTAGCAACAGTTCTTTTGGAGGCTCCCTGAAGCCCTCCAGGAGAGAAGATAAGTTATTTTCCTCATGGATTGCAGCAAGAGACTATCTGGACTGATGAAGGTAACCTCAACCTGCAGAGGTCAGCACTCATGGCTGGCTCGAAGGAAACCTTGCTGCTATACTCCTTGAGAATAAAAGATCTTTGCTCTGCCAGGGCACGGACCACTGTTCACTCAATGCTTTATGCCACTATGCATGAGAGTTGTGATTGTAAAGTTGCCTCTGAAGATGAGTGCTCATATAGGAATTTAGATGCCAGGCATCAGATGACTCATGAAATCAATACCTGTCAGCTACTAATGAAGCACTACTTGTACCACAGTGTTTCTGGCTCTCTCACATCTGCTCAGTGAAGGTAATTCCTGATTTGACGAAGTCTTAGAAAGTCATCAGCAATTTAATACTCTGTGATGGAAGCTGTCAGAAGTCTTGAAGATTTATGCATGTATTAATATCCTTACTTTCTCATTAACACCTCCGTTTTACCTGTTCTAAATCTGCTAAACTTCTCTCATTTTTTCATTTCTCATGTATCTCTGACACTTTTTCTAAATCGTCTGTGAAGTCTGATGCAAAATAAGCCTTTAACAAGCTTGCTGAGTGCTGAATTTCAGCAACATTCACAACTAAATTCATGTTTAAGGAGCATTCTTCACTGCCATGCTACTCTTTACATAGTTGTAAAATTCAATTATGTAGTCCTTGACTTTCATTGAAAATCATCTTATTCTGTCATTTCTGCTCAGAGTTTTTACTATAGTTTTAGCATCCCTTTACAGTTCTTTACATCTGTTCTGTTCTGCAGGACCTTCACTGTTCCTTCCATGTTATGCTATCTCTACTTCAAAGTTTGAAAAAAGGCCAAAATTCAGACAATACTTTTTCAACTAAAATTCAAAGAGTAATTTTACATTTTAATACAATCCCCCTACAGACTGATTAATCTATTAAAAGAGATATAGACCTTACTGCTGTTTCGCTCATAAATTTCACAACCCGATGCTGCTCTGCATTTCTGCTGGTACCCCCCAAAACCTACCTGCCTTGCTTTAGGCTTAAATGGAACTTGTAGTGGGTGGAGAAGAATCCAGTCATCCTGGTCCATGTAGGTACCAATCACATAGTCAGGACATGGAAAGAAGTTCTGCATAAGCAGGACCAAGAGCCAGATACCAAGTTTAAAAAATGAGCTTCGGATAATTTTGGATTTTTATCTGAACCACAAACAATTTAGCAAAGACCGTATAAGATTAGGGAAGGCAGTGGTGTGATGGAAATGTCACTATGGAGAAATCCAGAACACCAAGCTAATCTTCTGGAAACACAAATTCAAATCGCACCATGGCAGATGGTGAAATTTGAATTCAATAAAAATAAGTTTAGAATTGAAAAAGTGGCCTAATGGTGACTATGTGATTAAAAATTTAAAAAATTCACCTAATATCCTTTTGAACAAAATCTGCCATCCTTACCTGTGCGGCTCATATATGGTACCAGATGTACATGGATGTGGTTAATTGTTTCTTGTCCTATGTACAATTAGGAATGGTCAATAAATGCTACTTAACCAGTGATGTGCACATCCATGAGAGAGTTTTAGAACGTATGGAGATGAACATGTGGCTCAAAGACTATCTGGGAGAAGTAGGTTCCAGTTCTTGCAGCACCAGCAGCATAACTGGAAGAAGTGAGACTTATACCATTGGTCCAGTTTACAGTTGTATATGTAAAGAGATTGGCTTATTCTATTTTATCTTATCTTTTGCATGAATAATATTTGTTTTATTGTTGAAACCAAATCGGCAGCATCAGTTTCAGTAATAAACGATCTTGTTAAACTAAAAAAAATCCCAAAACAAGTCTGATCTATCCAGTCATTTTTCAATCTGGGGGCTGACCTGTCCAGAAATGTCATCAACTGGGATCATAGCAATAATTATAATGTGATGCAATCTGTCCAAAATGAAGTTTATAATCATCCTCCACAATTGTATCATCCTTTTGCAGCAGCTGCTAGATAATACTCTAATTGTTAGCAAGACTGTTATCTGTAGAGGCTATGCTTCTTGACTCCTTGAATACATAATGTCTAGATCCTGTGAATTGTGAGTTCATCACTTTACCAAAGACAAATGTTTTGTCATCTTCATGTCCAAACACAGCTTTGTTTTTTTTCATTGAAGACTTGATTAACCATCACAGTATTTTTGCTCTAAAGGACATTGATATTGATAAAATGTCACAGTTCTGCATTTTCAAATGGGAGGACGAGTATCTTTAATGATGGTAATGTTTTATGATTCCCTGAATCAAAAGCAGGGTTTTTTTTTTCTATCACTTTTTTTTGTCTGCTTTGACAAGTGTTTCTAAATAACAGGTTACAACCACTATCTGACACAACTGAATGAATCAGCAACTAAGATATTCCTGGTCATTATACTCATTTAAGTTTAAAATAAAATCACACAACACCAGGTTAAAGTCCAACAGTTTCTAAATAAACCTGTTGGACTGTAACCTAATGTTGTGTCATTTTTAACTTTGTCCACCCTAGTCCAACTCCGGCTCCTCCAAATCATTATACTCATTGTCAGCTATCAGCTCAATCTTGTATTTTCCTTTGATTTAGAAATTTGTTAATGGTAACCCTCTTCATAAAATGTTTCAGCAATTCTGTGTCTGTATAACACCCCTGAAACTAGGCCAACTGATTTTGAGTTTCAGTAATCATGGAATCTTTCATTCTCTGAGTCACTGCGGAATTTCCAATATGTCCTGAAAATGGTTTGTTTCCCCCAAAACCTTTTGAGACCAGTCATTTGCCCCAAAAGAGAGTCATTACCACAGAGTTGAACACACATCAAAACTAAATGCCTATTCACCTGTGTGATTTATGCACAATCCAATAATTGACGCAAACTCAGGAATTTCCAGAAAGAATATAAAATTTCTTTGGTCATTTACGTTAACTCTCAGAATCGATGATATATTCTTCCACGGAAGTCTTGTCAACTTTTTAAATTATTCAAATATGGACCGTGCCTCATAGCTTCCAACAAGCTACCTTTTTTTGAAATTTTTTTCCATGAAATGTGTTAGAATTTTTAGTATCTACATCCCATTCCAAGAGTACTTTGTTTCTAATCTTAGTCCCTCCTGGTCATGACAAAACCAAAACTGTAACTTGCTTGAAGTGACCCAATTCCATATCTCCACCTCGCTCTTCCATTACTCATACAGCTCTAATTCTGACTGGTGTGTGATCATAGTTTATAATCCTGCAGCATGTCGCAGTTATTTCACTTTAAAAGCCAGCAGGAGCTTTGCTTTTGTCGTAAACAGAGATTGCCTTCTGCTATCTTAATTTTCCGCCCTGTAGAGATCAAAAATACTATGCTACCATGTGTAATAGACAGCTATTTAGAAGTTGAATTACACAGCTGAAGACTTCCCATGATTTACAACAGTTCCATTGAACTACAGTTTAGTACAAATACCAAGTTCTCCCCCTCCCTCTCCAGAGCCCAATCCCTAATTGGTCAAAAAATCCAGCTCTCAAGTACAACTCCACTGAACAGCACGACTGTCATGTTTCTCTGAAGCAGTCTTGGTTTACCATGAAGCGAATGTGCAGGGACTATTGTGACACAACGGTCATATCCCTATCTCTGCGCCAGGAATCCTGGTTCAAGTCCCACCTGTTCCAGAGGTTGTGATAATAATTCTGAGCAGTTTGTCTCAGCAAATATCAAGAAGGCACCTAGCATTTCTGAAATTGTCACGGAATTATTTCATTTTGTTGCCTTGTTTGGTGGATAACACAAAACATTAGTTATTCCTTCTTTCAAAATATGAAACGTATCACTTAATTCTTTATAAGTTTTAGTCTCCTTTCCCCATGGTAACCAAAAAAAAAGCTCCTCTTCCTGGCACAGTTTAGTAAAATCTCACCATCGCTCTATTCAGGATATTCCATTTCACCATAACTGAAAGGAAACATTATAAGAGCCGACCATTTTATAAAGTCTTGCAATTTTAGCAATATTTCTATGATTTCAAGATGTAATTTGGTTATCGTACTTGGGACTAAAGAGATCTAAAAATGTTGGGGAAACCAAGCACAGGCTATTGAGTTGGATGATCAGCCATGATCATACTAAATGGCAGAGCATTCTCAAAGGAGTGATTTCCATGTTTCTGTGAAACCTCTGACACTTTACTTGAATGACTTATTGTTTGTATTGGTACAAAAAATGCGATGGTAGTTTTTAAAAACAAACTTATTTAATTTGTTCCTTTACATTTTACCAGAACAATCTAAGGTCCTCCGTGATGACACAATGACCAAATCAGAAAATAAGGGATGTTAAAACAAGGTATTATGTGTTAAATGAGGAGAGAGGAAATTTAAAACAAATCAGTGTTAAAAGTAGAAAACATGAGAAGGGGGAGACTAAATACACCCTGTATTACAACTTTTTTTGAGTTAAGAATGATTAATACCATTGCACTATTTAATCAATTTTTATTTCTTGTTTCTCTAAAGGATAATTACACTTTTGCACAACCAGGGATTCAGAAGAAAGTCAAAGCACTTGAAGAACTCATTAGCCGAATTGATGGTAATTCTGGATGTTATCTATTTCAATAATGGATAATCTGAGTGGCAGTATTGTTTACACCTCTGCCAAGTTATTATTGTTGAGTGTAAAATAAATTTAATTTGGCTAAAATGAGTGACTCCGTTTTCAAATTTAGCATTTTCAATTATTTTATGCAGTTCAATGGCATGACATCTTGATCTAGATAATAAAATGTAAAGAAAGAGAAATTTCTGATCACATCAGGTCTTTTCAAAGACAGAAATTGAATTTTTCCAGTAATTTGTCATACAAAGTCAGCTTTTTAAATATTTACTACTTTTAAGCTGAAATATATTTCTTCTGCTCAGGATACCTAAAATGTTGTAGAAAGAGATCAATTATTATTTCTAAACAGAATAACTTAGATATTATGTATAATCATGAAATATTCTCATGTAGAGACAAAGATGTACAACACAGAAACAGATCTTTCAGTCCAACTCCATGCCAAACAGATATCCGAAACTAATCTAGCCTCATTTGCCAGCACTTAGCCCATATCCCTCTAAACCTTTACTAATCATGTGCCCATCCAGCTGCCTTTTAAATGTTGTATACTACCAGCCTCCTTGACTTACTCTGGCAGTTCATTCCATGCACGTACTACCCTCTGTATAAAAAAGTTGCCCCTTAGGTTCCTTTTAAATTTTCCCCTGTCACCTTAAACCTATGCCTTCTAGTTCTGGACTCCCCCACCCCAGGGAAAAGACCTGGTCTATTTACCCTTACCCTGTTCATGCCCCTCATGATTTTATAAACTTCTATAAGGTCACTTCTCGGCCTCCAATGCTCTAGGGAAAACAGCCCCAGTCTTTCAGCCTCTCCCTATAGGTCAAGCCCTCCAACCCTGGCAACATCCTTGTAAATCTTTTCTGAACCCTTTCAAGTTTCACAACATCCTTCCAATAGGCAGGAGAACAGAACTGCACACAGTGTTCTAAAAGTGGCCTAACCGATGTCCTGTACAGCCACAACATGATCTCCTAACTTCTATACGCCATGTTCTGACCAATAAAGGAAAGCATACCAAATGCCTTCTTCGCTGTCCTATCTATCTGTGACTCCATTTTCAAGGAACTGTGAACCTGCGCTCCAAGTTCTCTTTATTCCACGACACTCCCAAGGGGCTTACCATTAAGTTTATAAATCCTGCTCTGATTTGCCTTTCCAAAATGTAGCACCTTACATTTATCCAAATTCAACTGCATCTGCTTTTCCTTGACCCATTGGCCCATGTGATCAAGATTCTGTTTTACTCTGAGGTAACCTTTTTTGCTGCCCACTTCACCTCCAATTTTGGTGTTATCTGCAAACTTAATTTGGGTTGAAGCTTTTGTTTTTTCATTTGTTTAAGGAGCTGTCAATCCTTTTCTCAGTTACTTTAAACTTGGGTAGCAGCAAAGAGACATTCAAAACAATATTGAATGGTCAGCAAATTATTTGAAACAATTAGATGTTTCCTTTACTGGCACGATCAGTGAAAATATCTTGAGACCAGATTTGGCTTACCAATAAAGTTGCATGTGCACCGATCATAGAATCATAAACTCCTTACAATGTAGAAGCCGTGTATTCAGCCCATTAGGTCCACACCGGTCCTCCGACGAGCATCCCAGTCTGAACCCAGCTCCCTACCATGTCTATTTACCTTGCATATCTCACGGCTAATGAACCTAGCCTGCACATGCTTGGACACTGTGGGTAATTTAGTATGACCAATCCACCTGACCTGCACATCTTTGGACTGTGTGAGGAAACCAGAGCACCCAGAGGAAACCCACGTAGACAGGAAGAATGTGCAAATTCCACACAGGCAGTTGCTCGAGGCTGGAATTTAACGTAGTCAGTGTGGACTCGATGGGCCAAATGGCCTGCTTCCACACTATTGAGATTTTATGATTCAATGACTATGAATAAATTAAAACCTTCCATAATCCTCTTTAGTAAGTCACATTACAGTGAAGGATGGACTGCAATTAAGTAACATTCCCTCCTGTAATTTCTGTAATTACCGTTCCCATTTTAAATGGACCAATTTAGGTTCTCAAGAGATATGAAGTTTTGCATGCTGAATTAGGGTCAGGAAATTGCAAAGTTTTGAATGAGATGCTTCAAACTTGTTTCCAAGATACAGATAATTGTGACAGATTAAACCTCTGTGCTTACAGTAAATTAGTTTTGTAATTTTAATTGCAACGTTGAAGTTTTACTTAATGCTCATCTAATATTCCTTGTTAGTGTTGAGTCACTTACTCTGCTTGTATTTCTTTAAAGCACTCAAACCCCATAGTTTTGACTTAGTCTGCTATTTTTGTTTTCACAACGATACAAATGAAAGCATTAAGTAATAAATAAATAGCTCCTAGAAGTTCAGTATAGTCTACTCGCATGGATAAAATTGAATCGATCAAAATTGACCCTGAAATTTTCCATCATGGAACAAATGTTTTATAAATAACAAGTTGCGTAGCATATGTGATGCATTGTGGAGATGTCCTTCATAAGGAATTATTGTATTGTTGAATAATATAAATAAGTCTAGCTGGGATCCATTTAATCATATTCTGCTGCTGGGCAGTTACACGAGTGCGAACTAAATTTCACAGTTAAGAACCACAGAATAATTTGCTGAGTTTCTCTTATGAGTGAAATATATCTTTGTATTCAACATGATCTGCATTTTATTTTGGATGCCCTCTGTTGTGTGTTTTCCTTTGTTGTGAGGTTGAAGGTATGTCTGTCCCTTTCAGAGAGATTGAATGCTGTTCTGAACTGAGAGATTAAAAGCACCTGTGTATAAGACTTAGTCTCAGAGTGTGCTGGAAAATTGAAAATGTGTAACATTTGGCTCTGAAATTAATAGCTGAGTTTTGGTTACTGTTTTGACAACAATTAGAATTTAACCAATCAGGTTAAATTATGTCCCTCGATACTAAAAACCCAGTTGAGTTTGAATTTATTATTTTGCCAACATCAAACCAATGAGATGATCTGATGTTGGGGAGGATATAAGAATGCAGACATTTTGAAAATTGGTCATAGAGCAGTTGCCACAGAGAAAGAAACTCCTGGAGAGCTAATTGCCCATCTAACACCTTGCTCGCCAAGAAATTAGGAAACACTCTCTGTCAAAGATACCTTTTCATTTGAAACATACCCGCTGTAAAAAGAAAGAAGATGACCCAGGGAGATCAGCAGCCAGATGAGTGAAGACACAGAAAAAAACAGAAACTGTGTGGTTTTGAAATTAAGTTGATATAATTTTACGAAGTGTCTTATTGGAACAGCATATTGTTATAGAGTTGGAGGCAGATAGTAAGCAGTTAAGAGAAAGGGGGGCTTAGATTTGTGATTAGTTTTTGTGTAGTGTACGCTTTTAGAGTTAGAAAATAAATTGATGTTATTTTCTTTAAATAGTGAAATTTAGGGATTCTCTGTCACTCCTATTTTAACAGATGTGATGCAAGCTTTTCTGGGTGTTTGGTTTAACTAACAGAAAAGGTTTGCCTCTGTGTCATAGCACCTTGTAATACTGGAGGTTTTTATACTGATGTGAAGTATGCTCATTTCAAATTGGTTGCAAGTCAGCTTTACTAGATCAGATGGTTCATATCCTAGCAGTGTTGTATGATTTTTAACTGTATCCTAGCAGGAACAGTAAGAGATGAGTGGATATATTAGTTTCAGCTTCCAAAATTTCCCTACATTCTAACTTGATGGATTTAATGGAATTAGATGCCACCCTATTTCTCCAGAAAGGATAGAGAAAAAGAAAGAGTCCTATAGGCCATTTAGTCTGAAATAAGAAATGAAAACATATTAAGAATTGAGGTAATTGGTATAACAGGACAACGAGAAAATCTTAATCATTCATATGTGTGGTTGTGATGAGAACCAATTATAAGTGCCCAGTATCGTTACAACTGGCTTCCTCATCTGCATAATTAAAAGTGGAAATCATGAAATCACTTCCACAGTTTCTTGCTCCTTTGCAGAGTACCTTTTTATGCCCCTGCAGATGGAAATCTTCAGAAATCACTTGAATTCATGTAAATTTCTACCTTTATGCTTTTCATCTCACTACGAAAAACCTCAAAGAAATGTAATAGCATTGAGTTCAGCATCTCTATTCTTAATGGTTATATATTAAGTTTCAAGTTTATAAAAAATTTATGAAATCTAAACTTCCATCTTAATCCAATGTATATGATTTTAATTTATCTTATTGGTAATTATTTGATAATATGTCGCTTTTGGGTTGGCTGGTTGTAACTGTCATTATGTCACAAATGCAACAGTGTTTGGGACTCAGCTAGTCCCGACCTATATCAATTTTTAAAATAAGGAAAGTGTGCGCAATCCCTCATATTTACTGAAATCTAGTTGGAAAATTAACATGAGAGGCTGTTTAAAAAGTCTGAACAGGGATTTGGTCTGGTTAAATGAGGAGGTGGGAAGGTAGTAAATGAAATAAAATGTAGGGAGATAAACCATTTTGACTGCAAGCGTAGAAAGGCATGATATTATTTAAGAAGGTCGAAGATAGAGAAATATTGGTGCACTAATCACAAAGCGATTAGGAATACAAAGGATATGTTAGATTTTCTTGCAAGCAGTTTAGAGGGTAAGAGTAGGGAAGTCTTGCTGCACTTTGTATAGACTTCTGATAAACTATTGTAATTTGAATACTGTGGACAGTTTTATTCTATATTCCTAATCGCAATAAACTGACCTTAAAGGGGATGCAACATAAGTTCTCTACTTGGTTGAGCAAGCTGTCTTGAGAGAGTAAAAGAGCCTGTCATAGTCAGCATGCTTAGTAAACCTCTTAACTATTCTTGGGCCTCAGCGCTCAGGTTTATTTAAATCTATAAATCAACAGATTGATGGCTGATAACAATTCTTTTCAATGGGCACTAATTACTAATGTATCAATCGTCCAAAATTTATAAATGTAGAAAATTGAATGATGTCATCATTTCAGTGCATTGTAATTAACATGTCAGACTTTTATTAAATGGGGACATTATTGAAATATGTAGTCATTGTATTAATATTCCAAAGAAGGTGTGAATTTGTGTTCATGAAAGATTAGAGCTGGGACTATTAGTGTTCACAGTTTATGTTAATAATTTAGATTTTGAACTCAAAAACAATTTCTACATTTTGAGGATGGTGCTAAATCAAGGAGTATTGGGGGTAGAAGTGGGTACTGCAGACACTGGACATTAAAGTCAAGATTAGAGTGGTGCTGGAAAAGCACAGCAGGTCAGACAGCATCTGAGGAGCAAGAAAATCGATATTTTGGGCAAAAGCCCTTCATTAGTATTAAAGGTAGTCAATGTTGTGAGACAATGGCAGCAGCTACAGGAGGATCTCAATAAACTGGCAGAAGAGGCACATAATTGACAACAGAGACCAAATTAAGGTGGTGCATTTTTGTAAGAACAAGGTAGTCACTTATTACTTGGATGGAGCAAATCTAGGTGGGATAGAGAAACAAAGATATATCTGTATATACGTCAATCATTAAAAGTTGAACCGTAGTTTAACAAGATTTTAAAAGTCCCTTACACACACAGAACATAGAACATTACAGCGCAATACAGGCCCTTTGGCTCTCGATGTTGCGCCGACTTGTCATACCAATCTGAAGCCCATCTAACCTACACTATTCCATATGCTTGTCCAATGACGACTTAAATGTACATAAAGTTGGCGAATCTACTACCGTCGCAGGCAAAGCATTCCATACTCTTATTACTCTCTGAGTAAAGAAACCACCTCTGACATCCGTCCTATATCTATCACCCCTCAATTTAAAGCTATGCCCCCTCGTGCTCACCATCACCATTTTTGGAAAAAGGCTCTCCCTGTCCACTCTATCTAACCCTCTGATTATCTTATATGTCTCTATTAAGTCACCTCTCAACCTCCGTCTTTCCAACGAAAACACTCAAATCTCTCAGCCTTTCCTCTTAAGACCTTCCCTCCATACCAGGCAACATCCTAGTAAATCTCCTCTGCACCCTTTCCAAAGCTTCCAGATCCTCATTATAATGGGGTGACCAGAACTGTACACAATACTCCAGAGTTTTGTACAACTGTAGCATAACTTCATGGTTCTGGAACTCGACCCCTCTATTAATAAAAGCTAAAACACTGTATGCCTTTTTAACAATCCTGTCAATCTGGGTGGCAACTTTCAAGGATCTGTGTACCTGGACACTACACAAGACTTTATTTCTGGAGGACTAAAATTAAAAAGTGAGTGAAGTTTTGCTAAACCCTCATTTGACCTTGATTAGACTACACTTAGTGCTGTGTCCAATTCCAGTCACCATATCATAAATAAGATATAGAAGCACTGGAAAGGATGCAGAGAATATTTACAAATGTCATCTCAGAAATGCATGGATATGTATATCAGGAAAGGATTGACTGTGTGGGTCTCTTTCCCCTAAGAAAAAAGAAGGAAGATCTAGAAGTCTTTAAAACTGTTATGAAGTTTTGTGGTTTGCATTTATGAGGACTCGTAAATTGACTCTGCAAGGAACAATCCTGAGTGCTCCAAAAGCTACACTAGTGATGAATTTACTTTGATCAATCTACCTCATTTATGGCAGCTAGAACTAGCATTGTATTTTATCCACAGAGATCTATTCTCAGATAAAGAAATATATTTAGAGTTTGCTCTTTGTTTTAATTACCTGGAAGCACGAGTAGCCCATCATTCCCTGTAGCCAATGTTCTCCATTGTAATACCTTGGCCAATCAGATTAACTTGCCAACATCAGCAGCCTTTTCTTCTGTTGAAATTGTTGAAAATTTGACATGTTTGTTTCGTTGTGATGCGTCCAAGATGATCAGTTTTGGCAACACATCTCTAATTTCAGCGATATTCAAGTTCTTTACCACTGAGTAGCTGTCTTTAAAATGATGAAAGGTTTGATAGAGTGGATACAGAGATGATGGCCCTATTTGTGGGACAAGTAAGTTAGTCACCAAGAAATTCAGTCGGGAGTTCAAAATAAATGTTTTTACACAATGAGTAGTGAGAATGTGGAGCTTGCAACCATTGGAAGCAGTATAATTGCATTCAAAGAAAAGTGAGAGAAACACAGGGGAGCTAAGGATGTAAATGGTCAGAATGATAGATTTAGCAGAGGAAAGATGGGAGGGATATAAAAACTGGCATGGACTTGTTGTGTCGAATGGCCTGTCAATGGGCATCAGGTAGTGTAATTTGAAATGTGTTCTGATCATATAAAATAGTGCCAATTTAAGATCCACAACCAGTGCTAAAAAATATCAAAAAGACGTCATGATTTTGTGGAAGTGTTTAGTAGTGTTGAAAAATTATTAGTGATCACTAGGGCTTGAGAAACTGCGACCCAGCAGGAAAGATGGACCTCAGTATCACAATGATTGACCAACAAAGGAAAAGTGAATTAGTGCCCGCAGTTTCTTAAATGTGTCTATGTGAGTGTTTAGAATAGTTGTAAGAGTCAATAGAAATAGAATGTTGAATATAGAACTGTACAGCTCAGGAATGGGCCCTTTGGTCCACGATGTTAAACAAAACCCTTCTGCCTGACCCTGGTCTATATTCTCCCATTTCTTGCATATTCATATGCTTATCGTAAAGTTCCATAAATGCTCTCATCGTATCTGCCTCCACCACAACCCCTTTCCAGACTCCTACCACTATGCATTTTAAAAAAGCTTGGTCCTCACATTTCCTTTGAATTTTCTCTCTCTTGTTTTAAAGGCATGCCCCTTGGTTTTAGACATTTCAACTCTGGGATAAAGATTCTGACCGTCAACCCTATCTGTGCATCTCATAATTTTATAGACTTCCATCAAGTCTCCCGTGAGCCTCTGCCGTTCCAGAGAAAACAACCAGAGTTTTTCTCACCTGTCCTTATAGCTCAAACCTTCTAATCCAGGCAGCGTCCTGGTAAACCCCTTCTGCATCCTCTCCAAAGCCTCCATGTTCTTCCTGGCGACCAGAATTCATCGCAGTACTCTAAACGTGGCCTAATCAAAGTCTCATAAAGATGCAGTGCAACATCCTGAGTCTTGTACTGATTTTTCTGACTAATAAAAGCAAGCATGCCATATGCTTTCTTTACCACCGTATCTACCTTCATGGCCACTTTCAGGGAGCTTATGGATTTAAACCCCTAGATCCCTCTGAGCATCAATGCAATTCATAGTCCCACTGTTAACTGTATACTTTTCCTTAACATTTGGTCTCCCAAAGTGCGCCACCTTACACTTACCCAGATTTTAATCTGCATCTGCTTTTTCTCCACCCATATATGCAACTGATCTGTACCCTGCTGTGTCCTTTTACAGTCTTCCACACTATCCACAAATCCACCGATCTTTGTATCATCTGCAAATTTATTAATCCACTCATCTACATTTTCATGCAAGTCATTTATATATATATCACAAACAGCAAAGGTCCCAGTACACATCCCTGTGGAGCACCATTAGTCACAGACCTCCAACCTGAAAAGCACCTTTTGACCATTACCCTCTGCCTTCTATGGACAAGCCAATTCTGAATTCAAAAGGCCATGTCACCATGGGTCCCGGGCATCTTAATCTTCTAGGTGACCAGACCTGCACAAAGCCATGCTGACTTGCAACCCGATCTGCTTATCAGATAACAATCAATTGGGGCAAGATAATTCAAACCATTTGCAACCATGCAATCAACAGAAGAACTTTTATATTTACCCTGGAAATTTATTTTTGAGCATGCAACAACCTAACATTGAAAAATAGGGTGAATAGTTTTTCATGGCCGCTCATTAGCCTGTAGAGTATCACACGAAACAAATCTTTAGGAAGTATTTTCAAAAACTTCCCCAAGTGATTCTCTTACCCCTTCCATTTCAGCTAGCATGCTATCATTCCTTTTGATAATTCGCTTGTGTCTCTGTGCACACTCCGCAACAGTGACCAACTTTGTGAGATCAAAGCAAGGGTGCTCTGCCAAATGAATGGGTTTGGAAGAGGTGATTTTTTTTTTAAATATAACAACATAAGTAGCAAAATGAATATGGCAACATTTGGAATAATATGAGTGTGATAAAATTAAATGTAATTGTATTTAATCAAAATTGAAAGATCACAACTCAACAACTCCAAGCTCCTACAGCACATCTTCTGAGCTCACAATCTTCGCCACCTAGAAGGCCATAGGGTAGCAGATTTATGGGAATCACCACAACCATTGAATGTTATATTCCAAACTGCTCGCCATTCTGACTTGAAACTAAACCAAGAATTCCCTTCCCAATAGTCACTGGTAACTTGGCCATTGTTTTTGAGTATCTGACCATTGAGATCCTGGAGTGGGAGGGACAGTTTGATCTTAGATGGTGCAAGGGACCTACACTTTTCCCTGCCAGCAGCACACCACCCACAACAACAAAGAGCTCACGAGGATGCTAGAAAAAGTCACAGTAGTACAGGAAGTGTGTAATCCTTCATCCAAGATGTGCTACAGCCCAAGGAAATTAAACATCCCAGCAAGGATTACACTTCAGGAGTGAGATGAGAGAAAGCTAAGAATTATGAATAAGGAAAGAAATTTGGTTCAGAAAAGATTTACAAGGATGTTGCCAGGGTTAGAGGATTTGAGCTATAGGGAGAGGCTGAACAGGCTGGGGCTGTTTTCCCTAGAGCGTCAGAGGCTGAGGGGGTGACCTTACAGAGGTTTACAAAATTATGAGGGGCATGGATAGGGTAAATAGACAAAGTCTTTCCCCTGGGGTCGGGAAATCCAGAACTAGAGGGCATAGGTTTAGGGTGAGAGGGGAAAGATATAAAAGAGACCTAAGGGGCAAATTTTTCACGCAGAGGGTGGTACGTGTATGGAATGAGCTGCCAGAGGAAGTGGTGGAGCTGGTACAATTGCAACATTTAAGAGGCATCTAGATGGGTATATGAATAGGAAGGATTTGGAGGGATATGGGCCGGGTGCCGGCAGGTGGCAGTAGATTGGGTTGGGATATCTGGTCAGCATGGATGGGTTGGACCGAAGGGTCTGTTTCCATGCTGTACATCTCTATGACCTAATTCATGTCCCAGAGCCACAATTTTCCAATTCGCCACCAAACCTCACCCCCACCCACTGGAATTTGGGACTATGCAATTCTCACTCTATTTCCATCACACCTACTGGAAACATTGCTGCGACAGATCTTGTGCGTACCAACCTACCAACCTTGCATCTGCTTCTCTCCCCACCCCACCATCACCATCCCACCCACCATACCACCATAGACTCCAAGCCATCTCCCAAAGCCATTGTAACCCCCTACTACCTTTCATATCCCATGCCAATCTGAAACAGAATCATTTCTGGTTTTAGCTAGTGCTTTACAGTAATAGGAGCAAGTAAAGAGGGGTGGGAATGTTGGTAAAAAGAAGGTTGTTGAGTAAGGAAATGGGGGGGAGCTGTTAGGAGAGAAGTGGGATTTGAGGGTAGGGATTGATGACAGATATGGGGAGTTGAGAGGGGCCATGAAGTGAGAGGGATGTGGATGAGCAATCAGATTGAGAAGGAGGAATAAGGAAAGGGTGTGATAGATGTGCATGGGAGGTAGAGATAGCAGGAAATGGGAGGAAGATTAAAAGGTGAGATGAGCAAGAGAGAACAGAGGAAAACTGAAAGACAGGATAGTGATATGTACTAACATGCAGAAGTAGATCATTGGGGAGAAGGGAATGGACAGGGAAGGACGAGAGAGTAGCAGCAGTACAGGGATTCCAAAGATAATCGAACAATAAAAATACTATATCACATAATTAATTTTAGTTAGTATAATAATGAATAATACTTGCATTTGGGGCTTGGAAAAATACCTTGTACTCAACAAAGTTCATTTCTTAAATTCTGTGTTTTCTGTCTGTAACTTCAAAAATGTTTTTCCTTCTCTAGATTATTTCAAGAGTGAGAAAGACAATCAACAATAGGTGCAGGAGTAGGCCATTCTGCCCTTCGAGCCTGCGCCACCATTCAATATGATCATGGCTGATCATCCTTAATCAGTATCCTGTTCCTGCCTTATCTCCATAACCCTTGATTCCACTATCCTTGAGAGCTCTACCCAACTCTTTCTTAAATGAACCCAGAGACTGGGCCTCCACTGCCCTCTGGGACAGAGCATTCCA